>NW_027269262.1:65362500-65430000 GCF_023055355.1 Agelaius tricolor | reverse complement strand
ACTAATTTTTATCATGCCTCTGGGATGATATAACCCACACATCCTTCACCTAAGAAACCTGGTAATTATGGTGCTCACTATAAGTAATTAGATCTCAAATAAAAAGGAATCTTTATCCAAATTGCTGGGGGGAAATGCAATAATAATAAAGAAAGATGTTTAGGTAAGTAAATATCAACAGGAAATGACCATTCAAAAAACTAACAGCAATCAGGTCAATGCTATTCATTACTGGGACACCACACAGCTTACATTTTCATTTTTGAGAGTTGAGCTTTTCTTTACCACACAATCAGGTCAATGCAGTCTTTGCTGGGAAATAAGGGTAATAGCACTAAAGTACTTTAACACAGGAACGCTGCTGTTCTTGGTTTACTTGAAGCACGCAGGCATGACGTCCTCCACCTCATTAGAGGAAGCAACCTAAGGATGGACTGGTTCTGTCTGGAGGGTGCATACACACAAGAAGTATGCCTCGTAACTTAATGGAAGAAATCTTTTCTGTTTCAAGTACCAGATACAGTGCAGTGGTTGGTAACAGTCTATTAAAAAAGCAACTTCTGTGAGATGTATAATTGGTCAGAAAATTAAATGATGGCACAGGGTAGAAAAGGCGAGTGACTGTAAGAGGCTGTACATTACACCCATTGTCGTTTTTGCAGGCAAGTCAGTTTGCTAGAGAAAAGAGCACACAAAGTGCATCATGCACATGGAACTGAAAAAGAGAAGTTATGTCAGGAGCAGTCTACTAGTGCATGGATAAGAGAGAAATAAATGCAGGCTCTGTAATGGAGGCTAGATAGGTATTAGCCACAAGGAAGCACTAATGGAGTGAACAAGAATAATGTTTAAATCATCAATATCCAGGTGCTTAGCATTACTTAAGAATCAAGCAATTAGGATTCAAAAAGAATAATTATCAGATTTAACAAAGAGGCCATTTAATGTTTGTCACTGTGTCATTAGTCCTATTTAAACACTAAGGAGTTAAAATGCATTGTGAGCACGAATTAGATAGTACAGTGAAACAAGTCACAACAGCTATAATTAAAAAGTGGGTAATTGCTAGAGTTAGTGCACAATCACATTGAAGATGCTATTACTTGCTCCTATGCTTCCAACAGGAAGTAACAGCCAATTGTGTGTGGAGCTTGCTGAAAATATATGAAATTATACAGAGTGTAGATGGAAAACACACGAATGATACAGTTAATGTGAACTGTTGCCCCAGCTTTGTCATGGTTATTTGGGCTTGCCACCTACTTAGGATTTTTTCCAATTTAATTTTATTCTCAATCTCTTCAACTCTTGTACATTTTAATGTCTTCAGTCTAATCACAGTGAAGATTCCTAGAACAGGTATGACGTATTCCATTTACCAGATATTCTTTGGAATATAGTTGAAATACACATAGTTCAGTGAAAGGTCCAGACAGATTGCTTTAGAACAGTGCAATCCACTTGTTTTACTGGAAGGTAAATGTGGAATGAGAGTTTCCAAAACTAAATTTAAAAAACTGACAAAACTAATGCTTGATTTACAGACATGAAAGATACAGAGTAGAAAATACACTAATCATGAGCAAACATTCTGATCCTGCTAATTATTTTAAATGACTATCAAAGATGAGAGACTTCTCTTTCACTTGGAGGAATGGAAGGGCTAAAATATAAAAATGAAACTGCTACCAATGGGCCAAAAACAATCAGAGAACAGAATTTAATGCACTAACAAAGCCATTGCTGCTGAATCAAATTTCTCTCTTGATAAGATTTCAAAACCCACTAAGTACATATTACCCAGTGATGTGTGCGTTCTTGGAAAAAGCTGCTGTGAATCTTCAAGGTAGCCTGGGCTTAAGTGATGTGCAAAGAACCTATGGTAATGATGGTGACATTAAAAGGTTCATAGAACCAGTATCAATAGCTAGAAGCAAGATGAAGCACTAGCTTTCTGCGAGGGATCATAGGCAAAACACAAAGCTAAGGAAAAAGAGAATGTGAATTTTAAGAACAGCTGAAAACAGCAGGTGAACTCTTCTATCTACAGTCACCTAGAAAATAAGAAGAAGCTTGAAGAACAAAGATGAGCTGAAACTAAAATTCTGTATGAATTAGAATTCCACCAAATAACTCCTTATTAGGAATTATGCTGAGCAAACACTGCAGTAATTTTCAGACCTTGCTCAGCATTTGATGCCCATAAGATGGTAAAATTACATTATCTAGAAAAATGTATCCCACAGGTGAGAGGATTGTGACACATAATCTCAGAACCACACAATAATTCTGACATTAAAACCAACTTGTTTAAGAAGAAAATAACAGAATTTAAAGTTAAGATATCCTTTTATTCAGAAATGAAGCTATCTTATTTTGCAAAATTTAATATTCACAAGTAATAATCTAGTTTAAGCGCTATATAAAGAAGATGAAATGAACTGTAGTTTGAATCATTCCATCCTTTCTGAATTAGCATTATTTTCACGGGTTCCATTTCAAAACTTTTGTAAAAGCAAATACTGCATTTAAAAAAGCATAGGACTTTGCAACATTTAGCTGGGTTTTCTGTACTTTGGAAATCCTTAAAAAATACTGGATGGTCAAACATGAAAGTGAAATCCCTTATAAACTTGTATTAACCAGTGAAACTAATCAGTGCTACTTCTCTATCTAGGATGAGGAAAGCAAATCACAAAGGAGAATTTTAAAGTGTGATGTTTACAATTAGGTTTCAATAGTTGCCTGTCTGAATAAACACATTCTTTCAAATTGAGGATCTTACCAATGTTAACATCGTCCCTTAAACAAAGATGTAGGGCAGAATGGATGGGCTTTGCTACAGGCAAAACAGTTACCAACCCTGTAAGCATCACTAAAAACAAGTAAATACTTCAATATAAGGGATCCCAGTGAAGCTTCTTCTGAAGTGCATTTTGGGCTTGGGTCCGAGAGAGAAGAAATGACACACTTGGAGAGGAATTCACAAGAAGTAGACTTGAACTGTAAGACAGTGAGTTGTCAGGGAGCTTCAGCAAATCCTTCATGCAAAGAATGGTGCAGAGCAATTGTCCTGCTGGCTGAAAATATACATGCTGCAAGAACTGCAGCCAAGGAAAAGCTTGCTTGGAAGCTTGCTTCCAAAAAGATACTTCTTAAATGATTCTTAGCATCAAATATGAATGTGAGCTAGACAGAGCAGGGTAGAGAAGAAAATAGAAATGGGTTAATTAGGTGCAGAAAATACTAGTGTGGAGCATATACTGGAGCACATCTAAGTACATTACTGTTTTTCTATGATGAATGATTAAAATAATCGCTTTTTTTTTTTCTTTCCACTCACTATCACTGCTCCATTATGTATCATTAGGGAATGGAGATTTATGTATGCAAGTATTTTCCAGGCAACAAAAGGGGGATGTAGGGGCTGTTTAGCATATGGTAGAAGAGAAAGTTAACAACGAGATTCTAGTAGCTGCTTTACACAGTGGGCTTTGCCCACAATGGGCTAATTAACCTTAAGAAAATGAAAGATGAAAGAGGGTAAAAATCCATCTCAATTGGCAGTGCACTGTGCATGATATCAAAGAAGAGGTGTTTGGTGGAAATTAGAAAATCTGAATACGGAATTGTTATGGAACAGTTGGCCTCTAATAATGCTTTTTGTATTATTAACAGGACAATTTGCAGACTTTGAGCCTACATTGGTACCAGTGAGTTAAAGAGCATCAGGGAACATTTTCGAGAAACTGAGAGAAAACCTTCTTTAAATTTAAGAAGAAAGAATGTGGATATTGTTTTTGCCTAGCCGAACTAGCCTCCTCCAAAACAAATCCTAAGCACAGCTTAGAGGGTGGGTCCATGGGTCCAGGGCCATTCCCCAGACACACTTTGCATGGGAACTTCCTGGTATTGAAATAAAAAAATATATATCCAAGCAAATTTCTTTGAGCCATATAGACAAATCCTGAGTTTTCTGATGCCCTTTTTACCTGAAGGTCAACCTAGCCAAAGCTATTTAGCAAAGTTATACAGAGAAACCATATCTATAATTTTAATGAATAACAACCAGCCATTTTAGGACCAGGACACTGTATGCCATTAAGAAGGAAATACAGCAACTTTATATTTCCTTTATATGCAATCTTGTGCCAATAACTGTTTGACAAAAGCCAGAGGGCACTCAGCCAGAGACTCCATTGTGGAAGGAAAGCCTCTCTGATCCAATGAAGAGAAAAACAAGATGCTTTGACCACCACTTAGGAAAACAATAACATGATCATCATCAATCAAAGTAGACCTGGGTAGTAGAGAAGACATTGCTACAGTCTCAGTATGTCTAATAACACTGGTGATTAGGACTTTATTTTACTTGCCAAAGTGTGTTGCTTTCTAAAGCAAAGTTTAAAGATCAACAGCAGGTGGGATTACTGGATAAAATGAGGTGAGCTGTCTTAACTAGCTTCCTAACTCTTCTGTGCACATATTTGATATGAATATGCAAAATTAGAAGATGACTGTGAGAGCTTCAGTCTGCAAGGCTGCAGTCAAATGAACCTAGAGTGCAAAACTGGAGCCTACTTCAAGAAACACATTAGGCTCATTCTTTGAGGAGTCAAAAAATCTGCTGCAGAAAACTTGGTTCCTTAACATGAGTGAAACTTATTGCAAGAGGAAGTGCTTTCCAACGTGAGCAAAACCCGGAGTCACATGAGAGTCAAAACTGTCAATAAAGCGAGTTAGGTGTTCTGTTAAAAGTGCAAGCCCTAATGAAGAGGTACATGTTGGTAATGACTTTATGAACTGGAATTTGGATTACAATTGAAACTGCCTTTACAAATCACCTTCCACAAACTCTTTTTTATTTCAGCAGGCGGTTATTCAGAAATGTAATAGAGGGTCCTGGGCAGCATTTATATTAAACATTTATTCTGGATTAAACAACAGATTGGAGTGGTCTAAGGGTTGAACCGCTTGCCTGATAAACTGACAATGTGAGAATCTATTTTGTGCTTAATGAGATATTACATTAAATATTTGCATACAAAAAATTACATACAAAATTCTAACCCATGTTTTGACTAAAGAAGTATAATTCAAAACAAACAAATAAGTATAACAATTATATATTTCTATTGCTTTTGTTAGAAAAAACCTAGTATTGGCTAAAAACATTTCTCTCTCTCTTTTTTTTTTTTTTTAGAGAAGTCAGATGTATCATCCAGGCTACAGCATCATTGGAAAAATGCACTGAGTATACCCCATAGGAGTACTTATTAGCTATTCACACGAGTCTAACTAGCATGATATGAATGCATATTATGCTTTGTCTTAGAAGGGGATGGTGACTGTGCAAGATGATCAAATTAATAAAATGAGAAAATCATCCCCTTATAGACTTACTGTTTGAACTTTGTGGAAATCCAGGTAAAGAGGATGGACCATTCATTCCAGGCAGAAGAACAGGAGGAAGGCCAGGGAGTCCTGGATAAGCTGCTGGCAAACTGATACCATGAAGAGAACTGCTGTCCATCATGCCTGGCTGCTGTACTGTTAATCCTAGCACATCAGTAGCCTTCTTTATGCGATCCAGTTCTTGCTGCGCCATCAGCTGTCTAACCGTTGTAGGAGCTAAATAATCTTTCTCCCGGTCTAGCTGACTTCCCACAGTTTCTCTCACTTTTGTAATATGTTGTTTGGAAAAGATGTGATCTCTTATGGACAAACGTGCAGAATATTTCACGCCACACAGAGAACATTCTGGCTTCGTCCCATCAGGTCCAGTCTGATTTATCATGAATGGCTTCCCTATGTTAATTTTGAATTTCTTTTCCTTAGCCCGGGCATTCTGAAACCAGACCTGAACCACACGTTTGGGCAGACCAATCTCATTCCCTAGCATTTCACATTCCTGCATGGTTGGAGTTCGGTAGTCACTAAAGCAAGCCTTGAGAACTTTAAGCTGAAGGTTACTCATTTGTGTTCGGAAACGTTTGTGGCCTGGCCGATCACTGTTTTTGGATTTAAAGGGATTGCTAGCTCCAAATGGGTTAGGTGAACTTGGATCAGCTATGCTTGAAGTTTCACTGCGGTCGGCATTATCATCAGGGTCATCAGTAATGTAGTAACTTTGGTCATGGTCGCCATCTTTTTCACTGAAGTGTATTGAAGGGCTTGTTAGGGAAAAGAGAAATTTATCATCAGCATTCTCATTTGTAGGTGTAGTTGCTGCTTTTGGTAGTGTGTCATTCACAAGCGGTTTTGGTTCTTTGGGGGGTGATGCAGGTTTTGCATCCCCTGAACTGCCAGTTGTGCTTTCCATTTCATTGTTCCCCTCATCCCCTGTTGTGGCATCGCTAATTGCTGTATTAATTGATGAAGTCTCATCAAAGTCAGTCTTGTTTTGATCATATCCAGAGTCAGCAGGAGGGGCATTCAAATTTTCAATATCCTCACTAGACTCTGCTTTAAAAGAAGAAGGACTTAAAAGGTTCTTCGGTGACATTTCTGCAGTTTTGCTCACAGGGGTTGATACAGTGGAGGCTAATTCATTTTCGCTTGATAATTCAGTTTTTGCTAATGACAGTGATGGGTAATCAAAAAATATGTACTTTTGTGGACTTTCTCCTCCATCTTCATTTGATATCAAAGGACTTGGAGGCAAACTATAGCCGGCTTGTTTTCCTTCGTTCCAATGTCGAGAGCGGATGTGACTTTCTAAAGCAGATTTTGCTTTAAACAGAGCTCGACAAAAAGGACATCTTTTATGGGACTGGGCTGGACCAACTGCACGGAATTGTCCCTTTCTTTCCCGGGCTCTTGTGTTCTGAAACCAGACTTGTACGACTCTCTTTTTTAGTCCCACTTCACGCGCAATATGATCTAGCATCTTTCTGGTGGGATTGGAATCTAGCAGGTACTTTTCGTAGAGTATTTCCAGCTGCTCTGGAGTAATTGTAGTTCTTAAACGCTTATCACGATGTTGATCTTCTCCACTGTTTCCTCCCTCCTTCTCACTACAGTTATTGTCTTCTTTATCATCTAGTTTCCGTTTCAGGGAACCAGAAACTGTAGCAGGGTGTGCTGTATGTGATGAGCCAGTTTGTGGTGGCATCTGAGCAAGAGAACTGTTAAGTAACTGTCCAGTCATCAAAGGATTATTTGGGTCAAATATCATGTAGGGCATATCCATTGGTCTTTCTAAAAACTGTGAGTGAAGAAATTGGTTTTGAGCTGCTAGGAAATGCATGTGCTGGTGCTCTTGCCAAAGTTCTAGAGTTGGAAAGGCAACTGTACATTGATCACACTGATACTGTAATAACTGAGGAGGTAGACTGTTCTGTAGAGAAGTCATTGAAATTGGCAAAGGACTGGAAGGAACAGGTGTGTTTTGTGATGCAGAAGGAGGTCTCCCTACAATCTGGGATTGCTTTTGTTGTGGTGGTTGAGAAGCTGAGGGCTGAGGGTCAGAAGATGTTACTGGAGTAGACTGTACTGGTTTGGCGCTTTGGGAAGTTGTATCTGTTTGCTTAGAGGTGGTTTCATTTTGTTTTGGTTTTTCTGTGGACTCTGGTTTAGGAGAAGCCTTCTCAGGTTCTGGTTTGGGTGATGGAATCAAAGGAGTACTAGAACCAGAGCCAGAGCTTGCTGCTGTGACTGTCAAGCTTTTTGACGAGTCATTTTGGCCAGAAACTGTACAGTTCTTATACACTGTTTGATCAGAGGCATCCATAGAGTCTTCAGTTTGGCTTTCATCTTGAGCATCATCATCTTCATCTTTATAACACTGCTTTTTCTGGTGTGTAATTAAATCAAAGATCCTGGGAAAAACCACACTGCACTTTTTGCACTGATACTGCATGTTACTGGTTCGGATGTAACGCTCATTCGTCAGTTCCCTTTTCTCATTGTCTTTAGTTTCAGCTTGATTCTCGTAACTTTTGCGAGCTTTTTGTCGCGCATTTTGGAACCATACGACAATAACTCGAGTAGGTAGGTTAAGTACAGTTGAAAGCTGTTCGATTTCATCATCCTTTGGATAAGCATTTGTATCAAAGAAGTCTTGGAGGACACGAAGCTGGTAGTCAGTAAACCGAGTCCTGGATGACCTCTTGCTGAAAGACGCATCAGACTTGTAGGGTTCTACAGCTGAAGGCTGAGGATCTATTCTGATATCTTCCAACACCGTTATAGGAGGATTGCTAAAATTATACGGCGAATCCTTATTTCTCTGTCGTTCTTTAAACAGCGTATTTCGAAACCAGTGCTTGATAACCTTCTGTGAAAGACCAGATTTCTCAGCCATTTCTTGGATCTGCTCTTCACTTGGAGAATTGTTAATATCAAAATAAGCCCGCAAGATTTTTAACTGGTCATCTGTGATTCTTGTACGTGGACGCTTGAACTGAGAGTGCCGCAGGAAATTGGGATCTAATCCCAGCTGCTGCTGGCAAAGCTGGGTAAGATCGGCAGATAAAGTATCCATTGGTGGCAGCTGGAGGGCAAGCTGAGGAGGCAGTGCTGGGTGTTGCACTGGCTGCATCATAATTGGAGGGAAAAGTGGGAGATCAAGTGAAACAGGAAGCTGGACTTGAGGTGGGGCTGATGGTGGTGGTGGTGGAGGAGGCGGAGGTGGCGGTGGAGGAGGTGGTGGTGGAGGTGTAGGTGGTGGGGCCTGCAAAGGTATGGGAGCTGTGTTTTGAATTTTTCCAGCTCCAGCTGAAGAAGGCTGAGAAGGAGTTGGAGGAGGAGGAGGAGGAGGTGGTGGCGGAGGTGGTGGTGGAGGCGGTGGCGTTTCTGGAGAAGATGGAGAAATTGGATAAAGTTTGTCATACGCCTCCCTGTATTGTCGGGCAAATTTTTCTAATGCTCCATATGGAAAAAAATGTCCATGCACGTGTTCTTGATGACTCTTCAAAATAAGAATGTTGGAAAAAAGCTTACTGCAGGTTCCACACTCCAGTTTGTCTGTGTTTTCACCATCCCCAGTCTTGCTTTTCTTCTGCACTTTTTGTCTGTTCTCATTATATTGGATAACTAACTCAAACCCAAAGTTCTCCAGCAAAGCCTTGGCTGCATTCCCCCTTGCTCCAGAAGCTATTCTGGGTGGTGGGATGGCTGGTTCTGAGGATTTTGGCTTCTTCATATCTTTGTTTTCTTTTAGTCCTTCATTCTCATTAGTAAATTCTTGCTTTGGCTTCTCATGCTTTTCAGAAACTTCTTCTGACTCCTTATATGATGGCATATCCTTTATCAGCTGGCAGTCTGTACTTACTAAGGTATTTTGCTCTGCTTTCATCAGCTTACTACTTTGCTGCTGCTGCTTTTGGGACTGAAGTTGGGGTTGGGTGGACTGGTACTGTTGTGCCTGTTGCTGCAGTATCTGTAGCTGGGTTTGGCCAACATGGTGCTGAGTTTGTATCTGCTGCTTCAAATCTTCAAGCAGTGATCCTGTCATACCAGCCATCCCCGGCATACCAAATGTGGCAGAACCAGGCAAACCCAGATCTGGGCTTAAGCTAAATTCTGTCCCAGGTATATAGAATGGGAAAAGGAACTGAGGCTGTTGAAATTGGAGCAGTGCTTCTGGTGTCATTGGAAAGTGAGGCAAAAAAGCTGGATTTAGAAACTGCGGTTGAAAGAACGCAGCCTGTTGTTGCAGTTCGTGCTGTAGTTGCATTTGAAGTTGTGCTGGTGACTGGGGTGGGTGATGTGTAGGCTGAGCAGAAATTAATTCAGAAGCTTGCTTTTTATTTAATTCTTTGGCATCTAAATGTGTTTCTTTGCTGTTAACTGCTGGTAAGGTCACAGATTCTAGCATTCCTTGGCTGGGGCTATTCACATTCCCTGCTACACTATTACCGCTACTTATATTACCACTTGGTTCTAGCTTTGCAGCCCTTGCCTTTGTCTGATGAAGCACAGATCTCATGTGGATTTCCAATGTAGAACTTTGGCTATATGCAACATTACAAATGCTGCACTTGTAGGGTTTGTTATCAGTGCTGCTGTTGGTTTCTTGAGGGACAGGACTTGATGCTTCCTGCAAAACCTTTTTGAGTTTATGCAGATGGGACACTGAGTTGTAGTGGACCAAGAGAATGTTCTTTTGGGTGAAAGACTCTTTGCACACTGTACACTTGTATGGGCGAGATGGATCTAGAAATTTTTCCATAGTAAAATTTGGCCCTTTTCTAAAAGGTAAGGTCCGCTTTGGTTCCGAGCCCATATCATCTGGAATAGAGCTACTATCACTTCCTACAGGACTTGCTTTACCTTCCTGGTCCATCTCATAATCTCTTTCTATTTCCTGTTCTAGTGCATGATCGTCTTGTGCCATACTTTCACTTTCTCCCCACAGTTCACCATTGACAGGTAAAGATGCACACAGCTGCTGAAGTTCAGCTTCATTGAGTTCAGGGTGGCCTGCTTCCAAGTGTTTTTTTAAAGCCTGGAATGTACGGAAGCTACGTTGGCAAAGGCTACACATGGTAGCCGCCCGAATAGCGTGGTACTGGGAATGTATCTGAAGCTTCTGCATAGTCTTAAAAGCCAAGCTACAATGGTTACAGCGGTACTTATAGACATGGCGGTCAGAAACAGACAGCTGTTGCTTCTTCTGCTGCTCACTTAGCTGGTCTGTCATAGACTCAGTGGTCTTAATATCTTTACTGCTGCTCTTATTCCAATCGGGTGTTTCAGCAGATTCCTTAGGTGGCTTCTGTTCCTCAGTCTTTATTTCCATTCCAGTTTTTGATTCATCGACCCCAGGGGTACTTTTCTCATCCACAGGACTTTCACCTAGTTAGAGAAAGTGAAGTGCCTTTTACACAAGTAGAAGAAAAAGCACACAGTATTTATTTTAATTTATTTTTTCATCAGAAATCAAGAAAGGCACCTAGTATGCCATGTGTCAGCTTAGCAAACTATAACAACCTGTCTTTGTCCCAGAAAACAAAGTGGGCAGGATAAACAGGAGTTTAAAAAAAGGAATAAAACTCATACACAATGATCAGATTGGCAGCCGCATCTGGCCGAGCAGTGGCATAGGGCTTTTCTTTGCCAGAACGTAGGAGTTGATTGGTACAATGGGAGCATCAAACAAGAAAAGGAAATAAAGAATAGGAAAGAGGGAAAGAGTAGAAAAATGGAGACAACAGGTAGGACAGATGACTAGAAAGAGGATGAGAATGGTCAGAGAAGAGAGGGAGGAGAATGCTGTGACAACTAGCAAAATTTCCCAGTGCATAATACGGTAAGTGTCCAGGATCAGAAACCTGCTACTGGAAATGAAGACAAAATCACTTACCTAACATTCCCCATTGATGGTGAAAGTGCCACTGTCTTTTGGGATTAGGTCTTAGCAGCAGGTTAAACAAGGAGGATCTTGCCCTCAAAGTGGCTAGGCACTGCTGTTTGATTTTACCTCCACCAAATGCAAGGAGTCTGGCATACATGTGCTTTCTACCAGCTCAGCCAAATTCAGACCCCTTGCTACTTTTTGTTTTTTAATCTCTGTGGCTATAAGCAAGCCAGAAAAAGGTTTCCTTTACCAAGTAACAAGTAGTTTTATTTCTAAATTGCCCATACTTAGCTTTTACATGTCTGGGCTTTTTCTTGCATACCTGGATATTTCCCAGATCCCTCAGCTGTAATGGTTGCAGGTGTGTCACGTTCAGATTTCTCTGAAGCAGCTGCTGGCAATAGCATACTATTGGGCATCATGACATCTGGTACAGGAACCTTTGAAAACCAAGAATATGGTATTATTACAGAAAAAGTCCCACTATTTAGTAGAATACAACAGTATGAAATTATAATTCAAAAGATCCTCCATATCTGGATGACTGTCAGAATCAAGATCCTGATTCAGTCCTTGATTATGGTTTCTGACAGATCATAATCCAGAGCATCATGTGTCCCTTAGTGGAGAATCAACTCAAAATAATCCACAATAAGGGGATGCTATAGAACTACATGCACTCAATATTTCATTGGTCTCAGTATCACCACAAAGAAGGTTTTGCTGACTTTGCCAGGATCATTTGATTTATCAGGGGAATTCTCCTAGGATATTCTCCTCCAAAGAGAGAGATCATGTTGAGATATGGTGACCAGTCTTTCACTGAAGGTGTTCTCACTTTTCTTCACCTGTACCTTTTTTACACAAATGGTAGACATTCCATGATCTTTGAAAGAAAATTATGTTTATTTCAACAGGGAAGTAACAACTTATTTCTATTTAAAATTAGATTTTTTTTCTCTTTCTTGACTTCAATTTCTTATGTATCATCTTCAGATTGCTTTATCTGTTGAGCTCTGCTTTCAAATTATAGACAGAAATCTTTGAAGGACGTAGTTTTAATCTGGTAGTATTCAGTTCTGCTAAATTGATACAAATATCAGCCTGCTCAACATTTCATGTTTTTATTTTACTTGATCTTAAAAAAAATTAATACCAGAAATATAGGACTGTCCTATTAAGACTTAGCAAGTCTAAGTTCAAGCTCCTGCACTGCCAAATTCTGTCTAAAGAATATTGGGTAAATCAGTACAGACTGTGCTGCAGCTCCTCATCTCTAACAGAAGGATAGGACTTCCTTCATACAGAAGTAAAAAGATTAACCACAGAAGAGATTTTTGAGTTGAAAATAAATAATGAAAGCTACATTCATTATGAGCTATGAGTAGAAATATTTTTTGTTCCTCTAACATTGGATGCATAAGAATGACATATATATACATATACACAAATTGCCTCTTAGAAAAAATATTCTAGACATTAAAAAAAGAGCCACCTGGGTGTGTACAGAGTACATTTGTGATTCAAACATGGCATTAATAGCACCCTCTTATAGGACTAATGATTTTGAGTTTTCTTGATAGGGAAGGTCTTTTAAAAAAATTATGTAGGGAACTGTAAATGTCCCAGAGGAAAAAAAAATTGCTATAAATAGCATTTACTTTTTTGTTAGACATTTCAGTTATGGACAAAGCATATTAGTATTAGCAATGCTGAAAATTTCAATTATGAAGGTTATGATTTACAATCTTTTCCCTGGGAAACACTGGGGTTTTTCCTCTCTCAGAAACACTGGAACAACTCCCCAGCACCTGATGAAGAAAGATTTCAAAATTGCTTCATTATCAGCATAGAGGGAACCAGAAAGAACTTGAGAAGAAAGCTAGTGCTGCTCAATATGGAGGGGCCGATTTTCCATATTTTCCCATTTTCCTAAAAGGGTCTCTGAAAGTTAAATATCTACTGCATTTTCCTTCCAGTGGGTCAAAATTACATGGTCTGTCAGAGCTATAATTAGTAGAAAACCAAGGAAAAGAAAAGAAGTTCCCCAAGTGTGTATTTGCTCCTCAACTCTAAGCACAAGGAACTGTAGACCTTCAGTCAAGAGGTCTCAATTATTTCTAATATTTTTACCACTTTAGTTGGGTATGAGGTGGTGGATTTACAACCACACCTATATAAATGAAGGAGCCATTTATGGATACAGAAGTAAATACTTAAGGAGTTGGATCACTGAGATTTCCAAGTACATTTCCATCTAAGAAGGCAAGACAACCAGAACCAGTTTGTCTTAGGAGGTCTGTTTTCTAACTGAATTTATGCTGTAATAACATATAAGTACAAGACCCGATTGTGTTTCTACTGACATTGTTTTGAATGGATGTTTGAACTGCTGTTTTACAGTGAATTTCATGTAATGTAATGTTTAGTAGAGGTATACACAGGAATCCTTCTACATTTGGGAACTACGTTTTTCAGGGAGTTCTTATTACTTTACAAACTAAAGTCACAATACCTCTGAGACCTGGATATTATTAGACCAAATTTTCAGGTAAGCACTTAGAGATATGGACTGGCTTAACTTTTCCAAGGTTAATGTCAGTGAGGAATCAAAGACTTTTTGCATCTGTGAAATCCACCTTCAGCCATTTTCCCAAGGGACAGCATTCACTGAATGGGCTGACAAGAGAACCTAAGAGTCCTGACCCATTCCTCTCCCCAGGCTTCCTGAACACACTGTCACAACAAATACATTGCCCACAAGGCCCAAGTATGTTTGTGTAGCATGTGCATCAGTATTTGGAGCACTTACTGTCATGAGCAGTTTCTCCACACAGTCAGGGGACACACTGTGCAGATGGGTCAAATGAAGCTGGAGATGCATTTTGTTGCTGAGGACATCTTGGCAGAGGGGGCAGCAGATAACAGGTTGCATTGAGTGCTGTGACAGGACATGCATCTGGATACGATTTGGGTCCCTACCATTGTAGTTACAATAAGGACATTGATAGAACTGAAAAAAAATCAAGTTAAGATGCAGGCTATTAGTCAATGTGCTTTTTATAACTTGCTGATATAGCTATTTTAACAGCATATCATCTCTGTTTCATTCTTGAGTTATTTGAAAAAGAGTTCTAGAATGCAATTAAATTGTTACATTTCCTTTTACCTGCTCATGACAAAATTTATTGTCCTCTGGAGGCTTTGATTTTTTAGCTGCACCATCCTCTTCTTTTGCCAGAAGAAGCTGTTGTGCCCCTACCACAGTGTTCGCTTTTGGTTCCTTCTCTGGTGTGACTATTCCTGTTTTGAAAACATAATTTTTGAGAACATGTTTTAAACTTAAAAATATCCTGGTTTAAAAAGAGACTCTGACTTCAAAGGTCTGTATTGTCTTTGAGGGTCTTTTTTTTGTTTGCTTGCTTGTTTTTTAAACACTGAGAAAAAATAAAGATGAATAAAACAAGTCTGGTAAGCACAAAGGTGAAAATACACTTTTATTCTTGATACTCTATAAATACATTTAAAAATGGACTCTTCTCTACTGTTTAGATAACCCTAGGTTGCCTTTAAAGATTAATCAATAATGTTCTTTCTTTAGCAGCTCAGTATGAATTTGTCTATTACATTAAAACAAATCAGCTTTTGCTTAAAAAGCCTGTTTTCCAAATAATTAATTTGCTCCTGTTTAATTACCCTCTCTCTTTTCTAAACTGTCTGAGCAATATGATTATTGTGCTGTTTTGATAACTCCTGCCTGGTTACTATTCTGAAGCTAAATATAGTGAGGCTTTAAAAGAAATACTGTGGAGAATAGGATTTCAGAGCTAACTTAATATTAATTATATACAAAGATCAGTCATTTGGGATTGCTTTAGATGTTTACACTGTGAATTTTTATAGTCTGGCATTTGTGATCAAAACCAGAATATAATTGTTTACTACAGATAGTTGTACTATTAAGTACTAAATACTATATTTAATATTATGCCTGAGCTAGCTGTGTAATGCGGCCCAGTCTTGCACACATCAAAGAGAAGAGTGCAATTCTAATTTCCCAGTCCATCAGAAAATTCTTTCCAGCGTCAATTTGCCAGATAATCTCTTCTGCTAGGCTGGATATTACAAGAGCATTGGGTAGGCATGTCACATACATCTCATGACAAACACAAAACCTCATTTACCAACCATTCCAATCTCATCATAGTGCGGCATCATCTGACCTTTTTTCTGCTGTTTATTATGAGTATTTCTAATTTTAACTTTCAATTTTCACCATCTTCCAGTCAATTTGCAACTAAATTATTTCCAGGGTGAGGACACTATCACTGGACACTGGGTGCAAATACATCTTGAAATGCAATGAAGCTAAACCATTGATTGCTATCAGACCCAACGTAAATATATAGTCCAGGGGTAATCTGATTGTATGCTGTGCATGAAGATTTATCTTGATTTTTTTCAATCCACATAAGGGTCATATAAATGAACAAATTGCACCTCATTGCACAATAACCTAGGATTAATTTAAAAATAAGGTCATGGACATTTTGGCAACAAAGTAAATAAGAACAAAGAAAACACAAACTCAAGAACTTTTTATTATCATTATTTTCATATAGGCTTTGTGCAATATTTGATCTTACAAAGACAACATTAAAGAGAAGCAAAATAAGAGAACAGTTTTCGAGGTAAACACCAAATCCTCATGGTAAAATAATGACTAATTGAAAACTGAATCACACAGGGACATTTTCTGAAGGGCACTTAAAAAAAAAAACAACAACAAGCATAAAACAAGTTTTATGGCTTACACCTTAATGGTGATTTCCCCACACATTGACTTTCATTCCTAAGTTGTTAATTATTTCTTTTGATGTAATTTAGGCCAGTAATTTTTGCATGTTCTAGCCCAAATTAAAGCTTATTCCTGCCATATTTCCTTATTTATATATTCATCAATTCATCATCATATGTGTATCATCTGAACTAGTCCCTTTTTGGAGACCCTGAATTTTTGCACTCTCAGGAGCAGATCTTGGAGGCCTCTTTTAGACTGCTCAGTCACTGTTGGGCCAACAACCCAAAGGGCTACCTATGCTTAAAAGTAAAATCTAAGTGATGAAATCACATAGGGCACCATTTTATTACTCACTTTGCTTTATGACTATTAATAGAGTACTCCCTGGCCTATTTGTATTTACATATTATTGAAGTATCTTAACTGTGAGAATTATGGGAAATAAAAAAGTGACATACTATGTATTAAGAGAGAAAGGTTGTTTCTGGGTTTTTTAGAAAACAGATTCAAATTATTACCCTCTTTTTATTTCCAACTGTCAAAAACATCTCTACTGTTTCTTTCTTTACAATATGTCACTTTTAAGATATCCTTTTTAAAGACAAATGGGCCAGAATCTCAGCTGATGTAAACAGACATTGTTATACTGGAAGCTGAATTTAAAAACAAAATGGAAAAATTCTGCCTTCTCTTCTCCTCATCACACTAGATTGTTTTCAACTGGTTGTTACAGAAATTACAAACCAAGTTCTCCTTCAAAATTTACTTGTGAAAATGCATCTAACTGTGTTATGGCGCTGCTAGTGAAATTTATCTTGAAGTGCACTCTGTGTGTGCCTGGGCACACACAAGGTTAATATTACACATCATCTTCCACCACAGGATGGAATAACTTAATTACTTCAAAGGGCCTATAATAATCATGAAACACATAGTTCTTGTTTCTATAAAAACAAGGGGGGTTTTTTGGTTAAATTTCTTTTGCGGTTAATATAATAAAAGAGTGGAGTTATAAAACACTGTGCTGGGGTCAATAAATGCATAACAAAGCACAGTTTTTTACAATGTTTACTATGATATTTATATAAACTGTCAAAGTTTACAGAGGCTTTGTTGTTTTTGTTGTCGTTTGGCTCTGGATTCATTCAACCTCAAGCACTGTTACTTCTTATATGACTGAAGCTGCATCTGGCCAATAGTAATGTAACTGATTCTGGGACTTATGGTGAGCTTTAAAGGAAAGAAAAAGGGTGCTTTATTTTGCCCTCTGGCATAGGGGAGTCACTTGCCCCTGCACATGGAGAAGACCAGAGTCCCCAAGCCACAGTGAACATGACAAAAGCAAAGTTCAACTTTTTATCCAATGGTCGAGCTACTACCACTCAGTTCCTTGTCTCGCTGTATCAACGCTCTGCTTTCCACGTTCAATTCACATTTTTAGGGAGCTTTGGTAGAAAAGCTGTAAACACCTATGGTCTTCTAGAAAGGTTATCAAAGGAGGAGGGAAAGAGAAGGGAAAATACCCTGGTTTTGAGCAAACTGTGCACACTCTTTTCATAGTTACATGTTCCACTGCCATGCCATTCTTACCAGGCAGTTGTAGGAAAAAACTAAAACCCGTTGTTATCCATGTGTTAAATATTAACTTTTTATTCTTGAGACACATTATTTGTAGGGGGGTGTTTTTTTGAAATTGTGAAATACATCAGAAATTCTTTTTATAATATAAAATACGCATCTTATTTTAGATTAATAATGCAACTTCAATACATTTAGCTCAAAAAGTAGGTTTAATTATAAATAAGTGCCATGAAATAGACTAGGCAATGATTGCCTGTCAGTATCAGAATTATTTAACTTGTGTAGGATTGCTAATATAAAAATGACACAATTCACTGCAATTCAGATGTCATCACCTTTGCAATATATGTTGAAGCCCCAAAATAAAAATATTTGTGTGACTAATAAGAAGGAGAAAGTTAATAAAGTACATATACTAGTGAGAAAAAAAATCCTGGAAAAGCCATGATAAAACCACTATTTTCTTATTTATAAATCTTTGTATTTGATAAAGATTGCATAATTTAAGACTTCTGACACATCAGATGATGTTATTCAGACTCAAAATAATTCTAAAATTATAATTACTGGTAGAGTATTCTTTCTAATTAGAGTAGAATGAAAGGATAATTTTCATTGCAATAATGAAGGTTAATTTCCATCCTTCCTCATGTTTACTACCTTATTAAAAAGTGCTCCCCTTAGCCATGGCAGAGACATATTACATTTTCAATGCAAATGTATTAATCTGGATAAATTCCATATTAATTCTTGCACTGCATAGAGCTGTAATTTGGATTATAATTAATCTAAAGTGGCACTAGATTTAAATGACAATATAAATGAGGCATTAGTAGGCTTTTCTATTCTGAATGAATATTCAACAAATATAACTTGCATATTGCCAAGTCGCATTTTGAAAGCTCTTCTTCTTGAGATAAGGTAAGCAACGCAGCACAACAGCTTACACAAACACACTGTTACTAAATACATGTTAATCCTTTCTTGTCTAATAGATTCTATGCTAAAGAAGGGTCACACCACTTTCCTGTCTAACTTGTTAGTATTGTGATTAATTTATTGGTTTTCCTGAGATTTCTTTGGCAAGACTTGCAACACTCAATTCATGAGAAAGCCCAAATTAACATTCAATTATACAGAAGCAGTTATGCAGTCATTAGAAATACTTGTCAGCTCAGTGAAAATTAAGATGATGGTCGGAATGTTACATATGTAGAATTAATTTAGATTAGGAAAATAAAATTTTCCAAAAGATTCAGGGTTTTACAGTACAAACTACTTTCTGCAAAGCACAAAGGCAATCATGTATTTCAGTCCTTGTTTCTATATGAATCTTACTGCAAAGTTATTTGTGTAATTGCTGGCACGGGAATGCAGAACAATTATGCTGGTTTTTTGTAGTGCACCCAGTAGGCATCTGGATATAGGTTTGTCCTAATTAAACTTGGCCCTTATGAGTGGCTAATCCTGATGGAATTTTGAGAATTCCCCTTCAGTATTTTTTTTCTAGATTCCATTTTCTTCTTTTTTTTCTTTTCTTTTTTTTTTTTTTTTTTTTTGACTGGAGCTTTAATACCATATTCTTTCCTAAACAACTATAAATGGACCGGCCTAAGAAAAAGAGAGGGCTGCTAAATTCCCTGAAGTGGTTCATATTGTCCCCTAGACGAGGCGTATGGTAGGAAATGCAGGCTGCAAGTGGCTGTCACCCGTCTCCTGGGGAGTGTCCAGGCCAGCCCCTGAGGAGACTGCAGAGAAGGACTTGTGACAGCCTGGGAGCATGGCTTTGCTGCACTGCAGACGGTTCTGACCAAGTCAGAGAGCCAGCCAAGGGGAATATATATTTTAAACCACAACACAGCTTCTTGCTCAACATCATCCTTGTCATTATCGGCCTTCCCTCAGTCTCTTGATCTCAAAAAACAAAGTGACTGAAGAGCAGCCGAGGTTGTAAACTGTGATGGGTACTGACCTCAGCCCGTCAACAAGCAAACTTAAAGGAAGCTTTAATCTTTAAGTCAGTCTTCTGAACTGACTTGGCATAGAAAGGGCCATTTATAATTTTTTTTTTGAAATAATTTCAAAAATGTTTAATATGTAAAGAGCAAATTGTAGTATGGGTGAATTTGGGTGTAAAGGAACTCAGATGTAAAATGATATTTTTTCTACAACTATATGTCTTTATGGATAACACAACCTCCTTTGTATGCTGCTGTCATCAGCATACAAGGAAAAGATATATGACTACCTGAAACTAATAGGCTTCAACCTGTTTCAGCACTTCTTCTGCTTCAGTGAATCCAACATAATGTAACTAGGTATAGCGTGCGGCAAAAGTAGCCAATGTAATATTCATTGTGACCATAGATTTCCATCTCATACATAAAAAGCATGGGTGAAGTCACATATTTGCCAAATCAAACACAGAAAAAGCCCTGGGTATCTACACCAGATGCTGGCCCTAGGTTTGTTTGTGCACAAGTAAATGTCATGACATAGAGGTTTTGTTTTCAAAGACAGTAGCTTTCATTACTGGGCTTTGTCTATTCCAGGAGATCAAAATTACCCATCCCATAATCCGTTTTCAATGATATTTCCTCCTTCTTAGGCTGAATCATCTGTAAACTTTTTCACTGGATTTTGTGTATTTTTTTGTAAATGCCTCAAATAAATGCCCAGGAAGAGGCCAAATTCTTGGGAGTAACTAATCTGTGAGCAAGAGCAAAAAATAATAACAAAAAAACCCCACATTCTTTGGGTTAAAAGGGGGGCACAACCTGATTGAAGAAAAAATTCAAGTGGTACCTAATCCTATGCTTATGAAAAATTAATATGCCATCAGAGGAATCACAAGTACAGCAAAGATTAATGAAAGGCGCTTAAAAAATTACAAGCACACAAACTGATTTGATTAAAAAATAATCTCACTGGTCGTCCTGTAATATTCTTCAACTTATCCGCATCTATCCTGTCAGATGGTTATGATTAAAAATAGGTCAATGGGAGGCTACTGATAGAAATCACATGCAAAATGCACATGCAATGAATAGTAGTGGGAATGTCCAGACAGTTTAAAATGAAAGAGCATTTCATAAGTTAAAAAAGGGGGGAAACGAAATTCTAGCATCTTACCAGAGTCTTTACTAGATTTTTTGCCTTCACTATTGTCTCTTTCACTTGAGTCTTTATCATCAGCCACAGCCACTGATGTACTTTTAGCAGACCCTTCTGTGTCTTCACCTTGTTCTTCTGTGGACAAACACAGAAAAGATCTCAGGAAAGGAACTCAGTGACCAGTTAAGAGCAGTTAAAAAATATGTCCTGTAATAAGAACAGCACTAACAGAAGGTGGCAAAATAGGGGGGAAGAAGGGTCGGGGGGAAGAAAAGGGAAAGAACACCGCTTTAAAGAGGTTGGATATTAATTCTAAAAAATTTGCAATATTACAAAGTCTGACTGTGTCTTTGCAAGAGTACCTGCTTTCCCCCAGTGTGACAGATTTAAAGCCTGTCATTTCGTATTCTTTGGCTAGAAATGATTTGTGTTAAAATACATGCACATGCATGCACACACACGCATACACACACCATACACCCCCCACAGGCTGGAACAAAAGCAAGCGCATGTAAAAATGCATCTTGGAGCCAAAAAAAAAAAAAAAAAAAAAAAAAGAGAGATCTCAAATATAAATCCTATTAGTGGAGCAGTATCCCGCTAATTGCAGTAAGTAAGTATTAGGTATTAGGTACAGTATTAAATATAAACCTCTGGCTTTGCGGGAGAAGTCTCAAATTTTGTCTCCAGGGGGAGCCATTCAGGATAAATGATGCAACTTGGTGTATGGCTTCTGAGGAAGCAGCATTACCCACACCTCACTTACGTGTTCACACCAGCTAGATTACATGGAAATCTTCACAGTAACTCAAGCCCATTTAATTATTCGGTAAATCTTAGCTATGCTGCTACTGGTGGATTAATCTGTTTATGCAGTTAGCTTCTATGCTGGGGCTGTGTAGCACTAATCCGTGAAAGGCCCACTGTTCCTTTTCATCCTGTGATCATTTGTCTCTCACTGTGCTGATGTCACATTTTAATGAATTTTTAGCAATCTGAGTAATGCCAGATAACCAGACTTGCAACTCCCTACAGCACAGCATGCTGTTTTCATTGCAGCACACACACACACACACAGAAAAATAAAAATCATATTTCCCCGTTCAGGTAGGAATTATATAAATTAGGAGGTGAACGTAAAATGGGATTCGAAGCACCAGGCCGCTCGATTTCATAAAATCTTTAATGACCATATAAATTAACCCTGGAAAGGCAAAAGGTCACAGACACACATTTGCATACACTCTTCTATTCACTTTTGATAAGCAGAGCTTTTATGCAGGGAACATGATACAATTAACCCTTCAGGAACCATACAAAATGCAGCTACCGACATTTTAAGTGTCAAGCATTAACTGAAAATTACACACTGCATAAAATTTTCATTGTAAATGCTATAGTGATTGAAAGGGGAAATAGTGGCCCTCTTCGCACCCCATGTTTTATTAATAACATTCTGACAGCCGAATGAAATATCCTCTGTCATATGTAGCAGCTGAGCACAAAAAAATTGCTGCCTATTGCCTTACTGCCAGCCATACACTGAAACCCTATGCCTAGGCAAACAGCCCCTCAGATCGATGTGGCAAACCTATCCGATTCTCAACTCTCTGCAAAACCTTTTATAAATCGGAAGAGAAAAACACAGCTGCAATTTTGGAAACCAACCTGCTCCCCCAGCCAAAAAAAAAAGAAAAAAGAAAAAAATCCTGACCACAGATCAATGTGTTTTGCTGTTTTGCATTGACATGGAAATACAATAGGTTAGGACTAAGCATGTGTGTCCACTTTCTGGAACAATGCAGGGAGAAAGATGGTCCCTTCTTTTAAAAATAATTGCATATTAAAAAGAAAAAAATTTCCATGCAAATGGGAAGCCCACTCATGCTGCGTGAGCGCTCTCGTCCCACGCCGATAGCTAATCACACATGGCAGGGATCCCCGCGCAGCCGGAGCGCGGCTGGGTGGCGGGAGCACGCCTCGGGATGCTGCACGCCTCGGGATGCTGCGCGCCTCTGATCCCGCCTGGCAAGGGCTGTGCCAGCGCTGGGCGCGCACGCACCAGGCTCCTACCCAGGGTCAGGCCCCGTGGCCTCACGCAGCCGATGGCAATCCCTTTTCGACTCATCCTTGGGAATGGACGCATTGCTTCTTTTACTAGATTTACTGGCCCAATCCCCCTGGGCTGGAAAATGAAGTGTCAAAGTGCTACTGAGTGTCCTTATCTTGAGGGGACATAAAATTGTAAGGGCTATCGTGGCACACATTAATAAAACATTGTGTGCATGTCAGGCAAAGAGAAAGAAAATTATGAAGGTACTAAAAGAAAAGCTACAGTATCATCTGGGTCTCATCAGACGATTTTTGCAGGGTGCTCTCCTGTTTTTCTGGTATGTGTTTTAAGTGTGAGAGAAATTCCCAGACATGTTCTCCTATACATCATCGTGGTGTCTGACCTCAGGCTGACCCTGGCAACAGTTTGAGAAATCTGAATGTGAACAAAGACTCTGTGTCAGCAGCAGGGAGAGATTGTGGGATAGACTTTCCCCATCAACTTAATCGCAAACAGCAGTTCTGAGGCCATAACTTTACAGGGCTGCACCAAGCCACAAACACATAACCTTTAGAGGTGAAACTGCCCCTCGCTCCCCACCCCCCCCTTCTGTGATTTTTCTCAGTCTTGTGGTGCTCCCTTTGATGTAGCAAGGCAATTAGCTGTAATGTTCAAGTACTGCAGACCTGTTTTATGGTTTGGAAGGTGAGAGCTGTTTATTACAGGTAGGCTCCTGGGGGCCATAAAGGCTTTGCAAATTTTTAATCATGCAAAAAACTAATCAAAATGTAACTTATACACACCATAAAAATTAATATCATTATTATGCATGGTATAAATTGCCTGCCTTGGCTTTCAATGGCACTCCCTTCTAGAAAATACATTTGGCATTCATTTCAGAAATATGTATGGCATTCACTTCAGAAGTAAATTTCATAGACAGAAATGATAATACAACTTCTCCTATTTTCCTTCAAAATTACGGAAAGGCTGTCTGAGACTCGCACTGTCACGACATATATCAAAGGGACAAGATGGAAATAAAACAGCTCTAACTTAAAAGCAGTTAGCAAATTACAAAAAATCCTGAAGACCATTTGTCAGAACAGATATTGAGGAAATGTAACTATCAAAGACATTACATTCCTATGCCAGAATGCAACAAATATTTTTTTTTAGCAACATTTTTGTTCTTACTACATATGCCAACCAACAAGAATACCATGCAGAAATAAAAATCGGATGGCCCCTACTCAATGACAAAAAATATGAATTATTATGTACGGACAAAACACAGTACGACTGTGCTACAGATTCCAGAATCAAGTTCCAGCATTCTGTTTTAAATTTACAAGAGTCCTGCCTATATACATTTACAAATGTCAGCTTTGAAAATGAATAGAGCACCCGATTCAAATGCACTTTAATGGCTTTAATAACACTTACCATTGCAATATGATATTTTATTCACACCTGTTTTTATTTTGTCCAAATGTTGAAAATTTCTTTTGATGTTGGATGTCTTGCATTTAGCCATTATCAACCTTTTGCTTACAATTGACTTAGAATTAAACATAAAAATTAAGTTAGCAGCATTCTGCACTAAAACTGTGAAATAAGGAAAAATGAAAAATTCTTGTGTCAGAGGTAACAATAATCAGTTTATATTGTATATTCCATATTTTATGTCACATACTTTAGTATTTTAATCTACACACAGGTCTAATTCTGTACTGATTTTATGAAGTAAGACCCTTGTGATTTTCCTCAGTCCAATGAAGTCAAGATGTGTGAAGATTTCAATTGCAAAATCCAGGCCTCGGCCAAAGCTGATTAGCAGGTACCAGCAAAAAAATTAGATAAATATTCATACGTACGTTAGGAGGTGACTTATGGAAGTTGGATTTAAGAAACAGATACATACACCACAAACAAGGGAGGGTATGCAGAAAAATATAAACTTTTAAAAATGAAATAATTATTAGTAAAACAAGACCAGGGTGAGTAGAAACAATCCTCTCGCCTTTAATTTAAATGCATTGTGATAATCACAGGGGCAATTGCCTTTCCCTGTGTTTTATCAGAGAAGTTTCCCTACTGATGAGCAGCACTGGGAGTCTGTGCTCTAGTCTGTTTAAAAAAAAGCATATTATTTTCAGGGGTTGATTTTGGTTCGTTTGGGGTTTTTTACAACATTGATATATAAATTAACAGCCAGTAGTTCCTGTTTTGGTCCTGTATTATTTTGTTGTTGTTGTTGTTGGTATCCCTTTTGCCCTCTACAAATTGCAAGTAATTTCCTAAATAAGGATGATCTACTGGTTGTGGGTGAGTAATTGTGGTTATGAGAGAGAAAACAAGATTAAGCAAGTGTTTGTGGCTGAGGGCCGGATGGATGGGGAACAAATAAATCAATCGACTGAAGTAGTAAGCAAATAAATATGAAATGAGAGAGAGATTTTAAAAAATAATTGTGTTTTTTTTTACTGAATATGTTCAATAAGTAGCTGAATCTAAGGTACCCATAAGTGTTCAGCACAGGTGTATCCTAGGTTCAACCAGTAGAGTGAATAGCTTATTAACCATCCAGATAAGAAGGTAACCACTACTAAAGGATAATAACAGGGTTTAGATTGGAGGGATGGACAGACAACAGATAATGGAGGGAAAGGAGAAACAATGGAAAACAAAGAAAAACCCACAGACTACGCAAAAGAAGTAAAAGTTACGTGAAAGCAGACCTTGTGGACTGCCTTCTGGGCTATCCTAGTTATATTACTTTGCCGATAAACTCTTCCTGACTCCTGCATTGTCATTTATTCACCCAAATATTCCAGAAAGTATTTGTTCTATATTCTGGCTGGCCTTGCAGAGGATGACTGAGGAATAGGATGCCACACTCATTCAGGATCTTGACTGCATCCTCTAGTGGTCATATTTCATCTTCAAACAGGATTTCTAATTTCTCCTTTAGGGACTCGGGGTGAATAAAGGCACCAACCCATTAATAACTGTTTCTAATCACTATGTTATATTCAGAACTAGAGCTCTTAGAAAGCTGAACTTCCCACAAACAAGCCTATAATTAAGTGATGATCATCATATTGACCAGAAAGTGCTAACTGGCAGTTATTATCAAATTGTATCATTTTGTTTTGTGGTGCATCATTTGAATTTTTATGGCAGCCTAATGCTTCTCACTGAAATGTATCACTGTGCCAGGGGAGGCCGACTGCAAAGCTGGCTGGACAGAGTGTGCTGTTGTGACTCCTTCCCAAAGAGTGTCACAAATCACACCCACTTTATCCACCCACTCCACCCAGCAGCCTGTACTCCCCACTTGCCACACTCAGCCTCACCCCTCTGGCTGACGGAGGCAGGCAGCTCTCATCTACCCTACTTGGTTTTACTTCGTAGCTTCTGAAGGCAGAAAACATTCACCATCACCAGCTAATCTACCCAGCACTTCATTATTTCCTAATCTAGTTTATTCTATTTTTTTCTTAATTATTTTTTAAACTGCAGTCTACTTCCAGCTGCTGGAAAAGGAATGTTCTCCCCAGAAGTTTGGAGGGGTGGGGTGTCCTTTCCTCTCCGGCTGCTGTGCAAGCTCTCCCTCTCTCTCATTGCTGCCTGGGATTGTCTGCTTTCTAGTCTCCCTCCCTAGTCTCAGAGCAAATCATGAAAAGAAGAATGTTTTACTCTGATAATAGTGCAAATGTGGAAAAGAATTGTTGGTAAACTTATGCTGAGCCATACTGATTTATCAGAAAATAGGAAAATTTGTGGTTTGTATTTTTGTTGTTTCATTTCTACATTAATATTTTATCAAATATTTTGCAAGGAGCAAAAGAAGCATATGCTGACAAAACCATTAACAGAGAATCTCAGCTATTCAGAATGAAACTCAGAAATGCTTTCCA
Organism: Agelaius tricolor; assembly: GCF_023055355.1. Lineage (NCBI taxonomy): Eukaryota > Metazoa > Chordata > Aves > Passeriformes > Icteridae > Agelaius > Agelaius tricolor. The sequence goes on along the minus strand of NW_027269262.1, from coordinate 65,403,226 downwards.
GATGTGATTTGAGATGTACAGTTAATCATTTATTATGCAGAAAGGGATACTTTTCTTACTTGGCCATCTCTAGAAAGGCATTGAAGCATGAAACTATATTGAGAATAGTCTAACTTTTCCAACTGATCATTACTTTTCTTTTGGCTGCCATTATGGTTCATAGAAAATGCTGTTTCCCCCATCAGCATAAAGCATGAAGAGCTCTACCATTGTCTGACTTGAAGACTAATACATTTCCATCAAGGTTATGTAGAAAAGAAAATTAAACCTCATTGTTAATTCTTATTCAACATGCTGGATATACCTTGCCTAATTTCAGGTATTGCTCTAAGTTTATTCTCTGCGGAGGGAGACACAGATAACTTAAGGGCACAACTCTGACTTTACATAGGTGAATTGTTAAGTCCTCCCTGATTGTAGAAGGATTTTAAAATGAAGCTTAGTGTTTGGAATGCAGACTTTTCACCTGGACACTGCTGCTAAACACTGGAAGTTAGGTGAGTGAACCTAAGCCTGACCTAAAGCTCAGAAAGTCAAGGAGGGTTTCTCGTAAACATTCACCAGGGTCCTGGATGTTCATTTCAAGCCAGTGGGTAAAAAAAGCAAAATAATGGATCTTCACAGTATAATTCACTTTACTTTACTTTTTCTATTTTTTTTTTCAATCTGTGTATTCAATGTCCCTTCACAAACACAAACACTTCTACTGTCCCTAATTTCTTGCATTTTTTCCTACCTAAGCTGAGTTTTCAATATATCATGTAAGTGGTGAGTCGCCCATTCACAGTTTCCAGAAAAATTCTTTCTGAATTTATTTACAAAGAAATCACAATGTTAATTAAGAACTTATTTAAAATGTCATTTAAATGATGTATTTTATTAGTGACTCAGTTTGGGGGTTTCTCTCTGAAAAACACTGTAAAATCCTTTTTATTTACCTTGCAGACTTTCTTTCTGAATTATTCACCTCTTTTTGGCTCGCTAACAGTATGTCTCTGAAATTATCTGTAAAGAATTCTGTTAGTGCATATATTTCTTCTTTGTCTTTTGAGAATACTAGAGTAAAAGAATTTATTTTCTTTGCCATCTCCTGATCATTTTGGAATGACTATTCTCTGGTGGTCTAGCAGACCTAATGACTCCTGCAGGCTTTCAATTTCTGAGATACTTTAACAATTCCTGTTTAGCTTTTCTAGGTACCTCCACATATTTTGTCCTCACAGCCAATCTCTATGTTCAGTTTTATTAATATCACTTTGGCTTCATTTCCACTTTTAAGGATACTTTTTCTGACCTGAATAAATTCTTGTACTATGTCTTGTAGCTAACTACAGCCCTCCCATTTAAATGTCCCTCTTTCTTGATGCTACATGTCACAGACAGAAGTATTTATATTTTTATACTGAAAAACATTTTTCCTGAACAAAAACACTTTCTGAATCTTTAAAAAATAATCTTTACAGAATTATTTGTTGGTGGATTGAGGTGAGGGGGTAGTTGGTTTGTTTGTTTTCTACAATTACCTGACAAGTAGTTTATAGCATATATAGCAATCCATGGATTTTTTTTTTTTCTACAAACCTACTTGCTGCAAATATTACTTTAAGTTCAGCTTCTTTAACATATGTGTACATGAAGTGGTTCTTGGTTTTGGTTGTTTTTTCTGTTTTTTTTTTTCAGAAAGACAACACAGGTGCTATTTTAGCTTTTCCTCCAACCCAGATCACAATGTTGGAGTGATTTGTAAGAATATTGACCAAGACACCCACTGAAAATTACTCCAAAAAATCTTCTGTAAAAACTGGATTTCCTGGCTCAGCCGGAGCTGTACTATTAAAAATATAGTATACTAACACATGGTCAAACTCCTCTGACAGGAGGAAAAGATAAAAGTCTGCTCATCAAAACCAGTAAAAGTAGTAAAAAACAGCAGTACATTCCTGTTTTCTTGATGTCTTAGCCTCTTTTGTTACTGTCTTTCCTTGCTTTCTCAAGACCTAATCTTGAAAATTTAGACAACAAACTTTTGTGTAATAACACTATTATGAAGTTTTGTAGAATGTTCCAATATTACAGCATTTTAGTGTGCTTGGGATGCATAGCCATAACATCACAAATCTCTATCCCCTTTCCACAGTAGCAGGATACTTTCAATTTCAGTACTTCAGTGCTTCAATACCTCAACCTGATCTTTTCTTGCTGCATTTTGAGGTCAGGAATTACACTATACTACTGATTAATATGAGTCCACTGCCAAGTTTCTTGGAGACACTTTGATAGCATACTCTGAAGATGAGCAGTTACCACTTGGTTCTCAACACAATGATGCGTGACTCACGAATACTGAAATAGAGGAGATGGCAGACACAGATTTTCTGAATTCAAAAATGCTGATTACACCCAGGGGTTCTCCCAGGGCCAAGTCAAGCATTTCAGGTCACTCTATCTTGCTGTAAAGCTACTTGTATCAGAGCAACAGAAGGGCATGATTTGCATTGGTTTGTATCCACTTTGCTTTTTACTGAACCAGTAGAACATAATGGATAATGTCTTCCATCTTTCCTTTCTTCTTTCCTTCGGTTAAGTTTTTCAATTCTCATTGTCCTGTGTACTGCACTACTCTTACCTTTCCTAAATGTTCATCTAATTGGAATGTTCTTTCTTCCACACATGGCAGATGCCAATTTTCATTGTCAGCAATATAATTCTACCTTCAGAGGACATCCCTTGCTTATGGACTCCTCACTCACAACTGCCTAATGAGCACAAATCTTCAGTGCCAATCTACCTAAAGTCCTGAAATGTCTTGTGAGGTGGCTTTGTTGATACCACTGAAAACACCTCAGAGAAAGCTTCTGAACAAGACCTGAACTTAACATTTGTTTTTAATGTCATTAGAAAAGTAGATAGAAGGACCCATTTGCAAGTACAATCCAGACTTCCCAGTATACATATGCCTTTTCATTTGATTATAGCTTCAAAAAATTTTAAATGCTTGAGCTGAAATCTGCTGTGCTGAATCCCTGTTGCAGGCTGGATAGCATGTGCTTTTTAAAAATTTATTTAATTTCAGCCAAACTGATTAATCTACTTCTAAGAATAGGATTAGGACAAATACATACATTTTGGAAATCTTTAATATTCCAGTGATTTTAATCTGTAACCCAAAATCTGGCAGACAGGATGATGTCTGGCATGTGGTACATTGGATTAAACTGCCCAAATTCAGCCAAGCAATATATCTTTTAAAAATTCTACTTACCCATGCTCAGAAAAGCTCCCTGCTCTGAAGAGCTGACATTCTGCTAGGAATCTGTAATCACTGAAGACACTCACACCCCCCACAGTTCTGAGAGCTCACCAAAGTGCACAGGCAGTCACATCCCACTGAGCTTCCACAAACCTCTTCACCCAGTTCCTGTGTGTACTAACCAATGCACATTCACTCCTCAAAGATGGACTACTACTTAAATAGGTCTTCTGAAATCCAAATTCTCCTGGCAGCTTCCCTGCATAACTAGACTGGAACCACATGGTCCTTACTATGGTAAACTCAATCTTTCCATTATTATTATTATTATTATTATTATTATTATTATTATTATTATTATTAATTTTTTTTTGCTGTGTATTATTGTACTGTGAGCTGGCAGCTATAGGAGAGCAAGAGCAGCATGTTCCCCCTGTGCTCATAGGTTGGCAGGAGCAAAATGGGTATGGAAGGGAGATTTTGGGGTCAGAGAAAGAACTGGAGAAAAGTGAGCAGAATGTAGTCTGAGGAAAAGAACATGAAAGACCAGGAGATGGGGAAGGGAGGAGAAACTGAGGTGAAAATTAGGGTAAAATGAAAAAGAGATAGAAGGCAGAAGAGTAGGACTATAATCAGCCACACACCAAACTACAGCACCAAACTGGACTGCAGGAAATAGACCTGGCTGGGACCAAAAGTAAAAAAAAATGCACAGAGAAAATAATAGGTAAAGACAATTATTACTAGGCAGTGAGATTAGAAACTTAATTTAGAAAAATATGGTGTCCCCCACAGCCCAATATTAGATCCCTGATTTTTTGTTGTTATAAATCATCTTCTTGCTTATTGCACTACCTTTCACCAGTGTTTATACATAGAGAAGACAAAAACATTCTGCTACTCTCAGCTGCCTTGCTAGCTTTAGTAAGGGGTTCTGTGTAGCAAATTCAAACTCAGTGATATTTCATGTGACTTTTAGTAGAGTACTTCATGGTCAGTTATTTTTTCCCAGTTTAAGTCCTAATATCTATGGGGCAGTAGATGCAAATACTACCCTCTCCCTTATGTTTTTAGAGCTATTAATAATATCCTATAATATCCTATAATATATTAATAATATCCTATAATATTTACTTTAAAAGAAGTAAAATACTTTAATATTTTAAAAGATATTCTTCCCTTCTGACACAATATTCAATATCTTGATCAAGTTTGCCTTATGCAAAACCTCTTGCCTTAATCACTGCACAAAAGTATTGATACTTATTTAGTGAAAAGCTTTTTTCCTTACTGTTTAACATGAAGCCACATGTTCTACTTACTACATCCCTTCAACTTATTCTGAAAAGTCAAATTATTCTTTTCATTATTGACTTCTTATTGCTGCACAAACATTAATGAATTTATCTTCATTATCTCCTAAGAGATGAGTAGGCAATTCTGCAATTTCAGAAAGGGAAGTTATACAGAAATAGAGGTTAAAAAAAATCTAACTTGGAGAACCCAGTTCGATACAGATGGGACCCAATTTTTTCAAAGTACATAGCACTATATAGCACTTAATATGCTCAAAGCACAGCACTGATTGCTTTCATTTGCAGCTCTGTGTGTTCAGCACTTATTTAACACTATCGTAGAGCCTCCAATCAAGCACTTAGAAAATGAAGGCCACACAGTTAGTGAACTCCTATGAAAAGGCTGGGTAAGGTGACCTGCTTAGGGAAAAAAAAAAAAAATGAACTATCTAGCAGAAACAGATATGGAAGCAAGTTTTTCATTGTCTTAAATATACCACATTTTTTCTCTTCATAGTCTATGCACAAGGATTGTCCTGCACTAAGTAGGCAGGTGTGAATAATAGCCTAACATTTTACTGATTTACTTTACTATACTAGATCCAACTTTACCAGTTTAGGAGTAATATTAAGACATAGGAATTTAGGAATAACACAGGGACTGTAGTTAACAAATATCACAGTGAGGCAGATATCTGTTCTAATACTGATGAAATGTAATAATTTTGAGTTGGGAAAAAGTGTTTTCAGACACAATAATCAACTCATTCATGTTGTAATTACAAAAAATACCGTAGCTTCTCTTATGATGGAAAGAGACCAGGAAAGATGAGACACAATTACAACTGGGGAGATGTGCTACATCTGTGAAAATTATTGTTTTCTTTTTGAAACAAGATGTTTTGATCACTTCAGCATAAATTAGTTCCACAGTTATCACTAAGATGAAAAATAGAAAAAAAATTAAATATGGACTTTTAAAAGCATTGGCATGGATATTCTTTGGTTGAGTAAAGGTATTCACAGGAGTTGAAATCTTCAGAGGTCATACTACAGAAAAATGGGCTTAAGTGAACACACCACATTGGATTTCCAGAAGTGCTCAGCGTTAATCTTAGCACCCATGGGCTGAAAGCTGAGCAGTTTTGAGAATCTCCATAGTCTCAGAGGAATTAGCAAAACACCACACATTAGGCTCAGAGGATTTTTACCAATGCAAAATAGATGGTCAACACCTGGACTTTAAGCAGATTTTATAGTCCTCATAAAACATATCCTCCATGCACACCAACCTACAAATATATTGAGAAAGTTCCACTCATTTCAAATCATGTGTGCACAAAGCCATGTGTGCTGGGCTTTGAGGTCTGGGGATTATAATAGCCACTCGTTTATAGCAGTATTTCACTTGAAAAGTGGAACATGATGTGAAGCAAGCAGCGCATAACTTCCAAAACCAGGAGAAAAAAAAACCCTATGAACTTTCTTATTATAAGAGCAAGATTAATTTAGGCACCTTCATAAAAAAATAAAATAAATTCTGCTGCTTACTGTATACTTAATCCATGCATCTTTAAAGACTTCTATTTTTAGTCTCACACAGCATCTGAGCATAGAATGTTGAGATATTTTTTAGATATGGGTAAAAGAGCTTGAGTTTGTTTTTTACATCTTCTATTAATCTTTTTTTAACAAAAAAGAATCTGTGAAAATTAAACAAGTGGATTTTAGGCACAGTCTTATCTTTATGTTGCTGACAGAGAGTCAGATTTGCTGATCTGAGGACATTTTTGAGCCACACACATGAAAGACACGAAATGCTTCCATCTGACAAGCATTTCAGATAACTGTGTGAAAATGCAAGATGAAGAAACTACTGGAGACGCCACAATTTTCTGTCTAAACACCCCTTTTTTGAGATACACTCCCTTTACCATCCCAAAGAAGCTGGGGCAGATATTCTTTTTCTCTCCAATAGGGACAACATACTCATTTGCCACTCATGGGACTTTTTAAAATGGATTGTATGGTTAAAAAGCAGTGCTCCAGTTCAATGCAGGAACTGCATTCAAGATTTTGCTTGCCTGTTTTATTTGCAACAGTCTCTGTTCCAAAAGCACAGGTAGGGGAAGGAAGAGGGGCTTTCTCCTCAGAATTTGTTGTGGAGATGAAATGGGGCATCATCAATTTCATATGAACACTATTTGTGCAGGAACTTGTCATTATTCTGTCATTTGCATTTATCCAGATGCTTCGTGAAAGCCTCCACATCTGGTGCGCACAGCACACTTGACATAGTCAAGACCAGCACAGATAAACATACTTGTTATACTCTCAAATGAGAAGGAAACAGGAAGAGACTCTTCACTCAAGGCTTTTTGGAGTTGGTATCTATTTTGAACTGCATGAGACAATGAGGTGACATTCCTCACTCATTCCCCCATGTGCAGCATACAATTTGTCAGACTAACAAAAGCCATGTTTCAGCTGATGGCTAAGAGGGATCACATGCATGTTTTTGTATCTTCAGAGAATGTCAGCCTGGCAGGATGCTAAGCTCAAATGGATTGCATGACTTGTGCCCATTTCAAAATCTATGCATACAAGTACTGCAGGCTGTGTTTGGAGACCATCTCACAAAATTAATCCAAAGCTGAACATCATCAAAAAGAGAAAATATTTTTCTCAAATATATGTATATTTACAGAGAAAGAAGAATCAATTGACAAGCTGACTTCAACAGAAACTGAGAACACAAGGACTCAGAAGTGCACAACTTTAAATTTGCTCCTAACTAGGGGAGCTAGATACTTCAACATGAAAAAAGAAACAAAACTAAGCTGAACACTTACATTTCATGGGGTGTACATTCATTTACATGTGTCACGGGGTTAAGTAAAACTATTTTACACCTCTCAAATAAGGAAATTCAGGCATCAGTGTAACAAAAATAATTTTTACCTTTATTTAACTAAGACATTTAAAGTCAACTTTAAAAATAGAAAGAAAATACTATTTCATCAGGATTTTCAGGATTTTTTGAGCTATGACAAGCCCATACATCCTGCACTTCCAAATAAAATAGAAACAGTGTTGGTTAGAAGGTCCATCTGGGGACATGAAATGTATATCAGCTCTTTCTGAAAAATCAGGTACCATATCCTTACAAGAAACAAGCTGAAAACAGAATCTGATTCAACTGGATCTTCTTCCTCACAAATTACGCATTGAAAATCATATAAGAAATACCACTTGAGGCTACCATAAATTCAGCATAACTAAGTTTGAACTCAACCCTTAGTTCCGATCAGGGAAAAAAAAATCAAAGGTGAAAACAAAATTGCTAAATACTTCAAAGGCAACATGCAGGCTCAGCAGCTTTCGGTGAATTTGTTCCAGAAGCCGTTGCTGATCAAACTTTAGAGAAGACATATTTCATGTGTGTTCCTTAGTTCTAAATAGAAAAGTTTTCAGTCTTACTGCTGTCATTCATTCCCTCATAGCCAAAAAATGAACTGCTTCTGGAAGCCAAGACCTACTGCTTAGCTCCTAGACAGCAAAGGCAAGTAGGGTGCTTCTGTGGGCTGTTATAGGTGTACATCACTGCTGGCAACAGGGAAGAAATGTCGTGTTTCAGGAGTGTATGAAGAGTGGTCAGCTTTTGGAACTTTTATGGAAAGGCTCCTGATAGGTGCTATACTCGCAATCTCAGCTAAAGAGTTACACAAGAATATGAACTTCGTAACAAAGGTCAATAAAATAATGCCATAGTTCTGGGGAAATAAAGAAGAAGAAGAAACAATTTTAAAAACACCAGCACCATTATATAAGGCCTAAGCAAATAGAAAGCCTAAAACTCAACCCCAAATATGTTATAATCAGCTCACAATTATCCAGAGTACAAGGGTGGGGTTTCTTAAATAAAGCAAAACCATATGAAAACTACACTAAAAGAGCACATTTAGTGCATTCACTTTTGAAGTAATTCTCTTACTTCCACTTGTAAACAGCAACCTATGGAATGAAGAAATGGTGTTAAATTGCAGTGAGCGCAGCAGACCTGATAGAGCAATATTTATTTTGTGTCATGTGTTCTGTAACTATGGGCTGCAGCCAGTGGTGTGGCAGCAGATGGCTCTGGTTGAGCCACAATCCAGGTAATCGATTCACTGATAGTTCAAATCTGACTTCTTTATAAATATCAGCAATTTTAATGCACTCTTATGACTGTTGAATTATGGAATTGAAAACACTACAAGCCATCAAAAAAAAAAACAAGTTACTCTCCAAAAACCTTCCCCCAATTAAATTCCCTTGGCTGTAACTTAGAATAGCTGTAAGCCTTGTAAAAACCCTTTTACTGAATGTCTCCACCTACGTTTTTGCCCTCCAGCTACAAGCATATGAAAGAAAAAGCTGTGAAATGAAGAAGTTGTGAAATTTGATAATTGGGTTAATGATAATAATAAAAATAAACCTTTGAACAATTGAGGACAAAAACATCTTTTATTGGGAAGATGTTTTCTTCCTCAGATGAATTATAGATCAACTCTGTGGAAAACACTGTTTGATAATTATTCTAGGGCTCCTATGATTAAGAAAACAGTACACAGCCTGTTCCATTTTAAAGAGTCCCCACCCTTGCTTAGGCAGAAATGCAGTTACAATAATTTTATGGTACATAAAATGAAAACAGTTGGCCTACCAAGTAACAGCAAATCTGCATATACAGCTTTATAGATGTACAGGATCATTTAAACCCTGCTGTTTCATTTGAATTGTGTTGAATCTTTTTTTATGGTTTCTTCATCTAACCTAATTTTCCTAAACCCCTTATTTAATATTCCTCCTACTGTTTGTTTATTTCTCACTGAAAGAGCACAATAGCAACAGAAATGTTAATTTCATATAAATAAAGGCTAGAACTGGTGCTACATCTTCCAAGAAGTGTGAACTTTCCACTTCTCTTTCGATTACAGTGCTTCACGACTTTTCTTTGTTAGGGGAGAATCTAATACGACAAATAATCAGTCATGAAGAATGAAGCAGAACTCTGCTAGTGACTGCTGAGGCCAAATGATGCATTGTACAAGGAAGAAGACAATACAGTAATTCTTTGTAACAGAGGACACCAAAATAACAAGAAGCACACAACACAAGTTCTAAACTATTATAATGAACTCTGGGACTAAAGATCAGATCTTAGGCTTTGATAAAGTTGTTTTCAGCAACACACAGATGCCTAAAAGATGGTTTAAATGGCTGGGAGGAAAGCTCTGAAATGAAAAGGATGCCCAGTGGCACAGAGCCAATGTAGTTCATTCAAAGCCAGTTCATTCAAAGTGGACATTACCAAATTCCTATGTGTAGAATAAGATATTCCAAACAGCCTTAAACTGACCTAAATCACACCAGTTTCAAAAACTTTTTTGGGAATGCCTGGAATTTACCTCAGTTAACGCCCTCATTTTTAAATGCAGAGTCACACTGGGACATTGGTGCAATTCTGGAGAAAAGTACATTTCTCAACACTCATGGTAAAATAATATTAAAATTTTGAAGTTCTCCAAGAGCTGGAAATATAATAAAGCTTGGTTTGCTATCTACATTTTGAAAATGAGAAAGCAGATCAGACTTTCTTCCAGAATGGAGCTATTAAATCTATTAGAGAGGAAGCAAAGTGAAGTTTATAAGAATCTTACCCTCTGAGAATTTCAATGGGTAAAAGCTGTGGAAATTTCACTTTATTGCCACTGTTCCGCCTACCACATGGGAGCACTTGTAATATTGATTAAATTGGACATGGACAGCAGAAAAGTATGTAACATTTAACACAGTCTACAAATGCAAGTAAACAAAACCAGAAATTCCATTTGTTATTGTAGAGTCTAGAAAAATAAGACGGGATGTACCTTCAATGCCACAGGAAAATGGTAGTGCCTGCATTTGTGTCAGCTTTTGGAGAAACTGCCATACCTAATGCTTAGTTTCCAGAAGCACTACCTTATACCAAAAGCCAGATCACTGTCTTGGAAGCCAGTTGGGAACTTGGACCCTGTCTCCCGACCCGGGCCAGACATCAATAATTCTATCATTCCACCCATATTTATGGTTTTATGCTTCAATATTTAGACCTCAAGAAGTTTCATGTGTATTACCTCCCAAACTGAAAATGGTTGAAAGCCAGGTGAATTTCATTCCTTTAACAGGTTTTTTTGGCTCCTGGGGGCAATGAGGATTTTTTTGCCCTAGGGGTGCTTTAGTCAGATATCTTGCTCCAGAATATGTGGAGTAAAATTTATGTTGCAGGAAGATGCCATCTTTCGTAGCTGACTATTTGCATTAAAAAAGCTATGACCAACTTTCTGGGGAAATCTTTCCCTTTCTCCTTGCTGAGCAAAGGCTTAATTTTTTTTTGCCTATTCTCAAGTGTCTTTCCAATCACATGAAGGGGATCCCATTTAATTTTTTTTAATAAAAGTGACTATATTAAGGACGCTCATACTTTTCACAATATCCATGAACTGATATACTGCTGTTTTGATCGAGACATATTAACTCATTTTCAGAGATCTTTTTTTTCAAAGGCTTTATTCAAAGACTCTTCTAATTCTAGCTTGCCTTCAAATTAATCAATGTGGTGATACTCTCTCTCTGCCATAGCTTATCATTATGTAAGAAACCTAATATTTTCCAAAAAAAGGGTAATGGCTCTTAGTCTATTAATGGTCTTTAGATTATTTTCTATATCACAATTGCTATGCCACTTCTGCAAATGTGCCTAGATTAGCACCACCCACCCTTGGATTCACTCTCTCTTATGAAGTGCTTGACACTTGCACTGCTTTCTCAAGTCTGTTTCTTTAGATCAGTGAATTAGGAGGTGGACCTCTCTCCAATAATTTTGTATGTCTTGCAAATTACCAGCTTAAACAAAATAATTTTACACATTCTAAACAAAACGAAAATCCCATATTGCCCACATTGCATTGTTTTTCAGATATCATTGTTTTTCAGATATCAGATCTGTCATGATAGTATTTGAGCTCTATTATCTTTTTTTGTTTTTTAATTAAAACACTCTAACAGTATAGAGTTGTCAGCAAATATATCTAGAAGACTTAAGAGATTCTGTGAAAATCATTTGGAAATAATTATTGGAAACCAAATGATTAAAAACAGCACAACATGTATATCTCTAAATGGCTCATAATATGATAGAAAAACACTATTTTATCATCGCTATTTGTACCTATAACACATTTATTTCACTAGAATCTTTAGGATATCTAAACATACAGCTTCAATTATTGTTACTTAACCAAATCAATGAAGTAAGGGAAGAGGGACCAAAAGATGAACATTTTAGGTTTTGAAGCTTCCAGGACAAAATTATTTGATTTACAGCTACACCTAATATAGCTGAGTAACACAAACACTAATATCCTGTTTCTTACCCTGGATAGCAAATCTTGTACTTCTTAAATCTAGCTCATCTTGAACTAATGCCACTTTATAAAAAGAAGAGGAAGGCTTATCAAATATTATTCAGAAATCTCTGAAAACAGTAAATACCAGCCTTTTATTACAGCTCTGGAACAAAGTCAAAATTCTGCTAAGTTCCTAGTGCAGAGCACAACTAACTGGAAGTCTGGATGTTTCATAAATGAGTTTCACCAAAGGTATCACACACTGAGATTCCAGGACCATGTGTCATACTCTGAAACATCTGCCACAGAACATAACATTCTCAATAAATGAGATAAATAAAAGTGTGCACTTACTGAAGTAATCCTGAAAATATATCTGTTCATCCACACAGACGAAAACCTGTTTATGAGTTTGCTTGGTAGGAAAGAAATTTCTTAGGGAGATTTTTCAGTTCTGTTGAAATACACCGGGAGTATTTCTATGAAAAGTCAACACATGAGTTCAGCAGTGTGGCAATATATATGCACCACAAAGATTTTGATAAAAAGGAGTTGTGCAATCCTTCGTATCTCCTTATACACAACAGTAAAAAAGAAAAGGCATTCCATTTTGTCATATTTAATAACACCTTGAAAAAAAGCCACACATACTTCAGAGTTATGTAATATATTTCCATGTTTTAGTGGAAGGGAAGGTAACTACTTAGAAAATGTAGGTTTGCATTTTTATGCTAAATTAATGCTAATTATATTGCCACTTATACCACATTCACATCCCACTCTTGCAAATTGCTACAAACAATTAAGAGCAAAAATCCATTCAAGTTAACAAAATGACAAGCTTTCTGCTACTTCAGAATATTTTTAGGCATGGTATGTTCTTAGCCTGAGTTGGTTTTCAGCTGTTCCTGTAATTCACAACTCCTCAAAATAACTCCATAACTCTCTCTCACTCTCTCTCTCTCTTACTTTTTTCTTTTTTTTTTTTTTTTTTTTTTACACTGTTTAATCAGGATGGGGATCTGAACTGTGAGTTTATCCAAACCAATCTCTTTTTAGTGCTTGGGGTTTCTGCTGTGCCAAACCACTTCTGGTGTTTCAAGCAAGGCAATGACAGCATACCTTCTTGTTATTATTTATGCATGGAAGGCCAAACCAAATGCTTGGGTGGGTCGCTGAAGACATGAAGTATGTAGTTTTTTCCATCCACAGGACCCCATTTACATTTAAATGAACTTGCTCCTTGTGAAAGATTGGCTCCAGCAGAGAATACCACATGACCACAGACATTGAAATTAAATCACAATCACAAGGATAGAAGCCACCAACATACTGCTAAAATCAACCTACAACACATATCTGCATAGCCTTAAATATGTCAGTAATAAAAAGAAAATGTTTCATTTAATTTTATAAGATGCATCCCACTATATTTTTTTAATCCATGTGCATAATAAAACACTGCTGCTGAAAGCAAGAGTCAAAAAAGTAAAACACAAAGCTACCTCTGCCATGGCTGGATTTCTCACAAGCAATAGGAAAATTGTCATGTGCAGCTCCAGGCTTTAAATGGATGATTTCTCCTGGCTGATGCTGGAGTGGCACTGACTTGACAAATGTGGGAAAGTCCTCAGCTGTGAGATGGGGGCTTAGGTTGTGGGCTCTTGGTCAATTGAAAGGTTGCATTAAATGTAAATTATAGGACTGTTACTTAGATATATACCCTTCTCAACCAGGTGAAAGGCAAACAGTGCCCTGCACTAATTCACAGATGAACTGGTGATAGGCTTGCTGAATAAGGGAAGCAGGCAGGCAGCAGGCAATTATAATTCTCATCTTTGAAGGAAGGAAGGAAAGGTATTTTTATATAAAACCATATTAAATTTCGTTTTTTAAGTGCCTCTATGTATTTCTCTTTTCAATTTATATGGAAAAGTATTAGGCAAAAATCTACAGCAGAACTGGCAGTAAATATCACAGAAACAATTGCTCTTTTATTAAATATTTATTGAAAAAAATTCCTGTGCTTTCTCATTTTTCTTCTTCTGCTTCCAATATTTATTTACAGCTGATTATTAACATCTGCCAGTGTAACAGTTTCATCTGTACAGAAGCCGAAGGGTAAAAAAGTCACAGACCCCCTCTAACATGACCTGTAGTTAGACACAAAACAGTTTTCCCAGTCACCGCTTGGCTTCCTGTCTGTGACCTCTGAAAAGCATTGGAGGCCAGGGTTAATGGCCTTTCCAATCTCTGTGATAAGAATTCATTTTGTTCTATTACCAGCAGTTATCTCAGGAGCCTGCTGCATCACTTCAGCAGGGTTCAATCAATGAGAGGACCTAATGAAGTAACCAGCTGTAGCTCTATTTCCCTGGTCAACTCTATCAGACAAATAAGATCTATCAGTCACATCTTAAGGCCAGTCCTAGAAACAGCATCCTCACATGCTGAGCCCATATGCATATGAACCAATGATACCTGGTTCTTTCTTTTTAATCTTCCTTTTTAATATGGCTTTTCTAACAGAAAATGGAGCGAAATGGGTTTGAAATGTTGCATTAAGAGGACAATAATGCTGGATTAAGAAATGGTGGATTTTCAGAACAGCAGGAAGCATTTGTATTAATAGCAAAAATAGACTGAATTATATTGCAGATTTTTCCCCCCTCAAGCAACCCCTATTCTCCTTAGACAGTACTCTTAAAAAAAATTGTTTATTATTTTCTGCCTTAAATTACTATGTGTCATAAAGTTTTAATTATGGGACTAAATTTTTAGTTTGCCACTTAGGAAACACTATTATGGTAATACTCTTCAGTTAGATGTCAGTAAAAATAATTGTCAGCCAGTTTTATTTTATGTTTAAGTCAGATCACTGAAAATAAAAATGTTAATTTTCACAAATTGTATATATATGTAATTTTGTGATTTGTTATAATTAACTTTTTGCTCTCATACTTCAAAAAGGGCTTAATTACTTAGAAGTACAAACCTTCTTTAAAAGGCACTGGATTTGAAAATTGAAAAATAAGGAAAATAATAATAAAGGCCAACTTCAGGACTTCAGAGCTGTGTACATCAAAGTACAACTTTGTAATTAATTAGAGGGTACAGGAGAAAAATTCAATTCATATTGCTTGTACCAAAGTGTCCAGTCTGACTTCATCACTAGGTGTGACAAACTAAATTGTACCAGGCCACTACAGGCAAATTACTGAAAGGGGTCTGGGAAGGCATCTTAGAAGAGTGTCATTTTTGCTGAAATGTTGAAAGCCACATGTAGCTAGGTTTATTTTATTAGGTTAATCTCAGTGAATCTCATGAAATGAAATTTGTATCCTTTTAACTCAACTGTGTGCTTTGTCAAATTGAGATAAAATAGTCTTGCTATGTGCTGCTGAGGAGAGAGACCATATCCATGCAATAAAGCTAAAAGTCATTGCTATTCAACATGCATACACAAAGTGTACATAAATGTCTATATAATTAAAAGCTAGGTATCATTTTGCATACAGTAATACATCTGATGGATTATGACACACAAATTCCAGAGAACATGTGCTTCATATAAGTGTTTATCTCTCTTTTCCCTATGTGCAAAACAAGGGCATTCTTCTTTTGCAGTCTGCCTGCACTAGTAAAACAATATGAATATTACTTGCCGAATCAAAGGAAATCCAAGAACTCTTCCTTTTTAATTTTAAACCACCTTATTGAAAAAGAAGAGGAAGAATGCGCTTTAGTCCTGCAGTTTGGTATATAAGGAAATCACATTTCTGCCATAGAGACCTGGGTACATTTGAAAAGGATTCAAATATCTATGCTACATATGTAAACAGATAAGATTATGCCTAGCAGGCATTTTGGGAACATCTGTCAATTTTTTATGGAACGCACTGATTGTGGGCTATTGATTGCATTTAAACAAAGTTGTTTCAAAAAAAAAAAAATCAGCTAACAATTCGTGTAGAAAGGACTGATCAATATTTAAATGACTCTCTTTATTGATTTAAAATTAACTTTCAATTAAGAGATCCATAGGACTCTTAACTGCGACACTTATCCATTCAAGAGAAAATAAAGGTACATTTATCGATACACTTAAACAGCAGTGGCTGGTTTCCTATTGATTCAGTCATTTGCGCTGGGATTCGTTAGCGTCATCTGACTTTAACTCGCTTACCAGGTCTTCACAGTGTGCCATGCTGAAAGGTGCAGGAATGTACGAAACGATACAGGGGAGCCAACGGAATTAGATGTATGCAGAGGTAAGTCATACTTATGCTTTTTATGTCTCCTCATGAAGGAAGAGCCCATTTAAATACTGCCTAGCTTTTGGGTTTGGTCGGGCACAAATTCCTGTCGACTGACCTGCTTTGCACTGTTTGAGACAGGAAACATAGAAATGAATGAAATTTTTTGTATTGATAGGTAACAGTTCTATTGGCTCATATCAACTCTGACAAGATCACCTCTTTGTGTGTATTGATTAACATATAATCCATAGGAAGGTAAGCTCATTGTTTGCAGAATGATTTTAAGTGGCAGTATCGTGATGTCCTGCATATGTTTCTCTCTTTCTCTCTCTCTCTCTCCATATATATGTATGATATTTAAGACCAATATAATTTAATATTGTTACATGGAATTGGCCATCATATGGATTTTGAAAGACTTACTGTGACATATGAAAGTAAACATTGTGGGTATCTCTGTTTTAAAGAAAAACTCAAATATATTTGCACTAAACAAAAATATACTACAATAGCATCGCTATAACTATAAACATGTGCAAAAGCATCAGTACATTTAGGAACACAAATTAAAACCAGGACTGTAATTACATACTTCATTATTTATATGTATTCTGGGTATTTTAGTATACTATGGAAGCTGGACATGTAATCTCTATAGTTAATAATAGACCAAATTCATCCCAGGTGTAATTTCATTGAAGTCAACAGACCTGGAACTGCACCTGGAATGAATTTGGCCCAACGCTATGAATGCCTCCTGACTCTCGCCAGCCTAGATTTACATATAAGATATAACACAAAAATGAAATAAAAATAGAAGATGTCCAGGAGGCATAGCATGTTTACAAAGCAGAGTGGTAATAACCTTGCCTGATATATATATGTGGCAGTGCTTTGCTTAGCCAGACAGTATCATTGGGAATGGGGGAGGGTTAGCTCTGACGGTGGCTCAGGTTTGCCTGTATCCCTTCATGTCATTGCCTATTTCTTTCTCTTTTTCTCTCTCTCTTTCTGTTTTTGAAGCCTCATAGCCCAGAACCGTCCAGTGCAATGAAGCAGCCCCAAACTGACTCATTTATTACCTATTCATTTGCTGTGATGAAATCTCCAGGAGCAAAAAAAAAGCTGCAGTATAGAAATGTTTAAACGTTAATACCTATTCTGATCAACTGAAATTATTCCTTAAACTGAGAACCATAAACAAAATGTATATAGCTTGCATAAATGATCACCAAGATTCTGTTTTTAAAAAAATTATTTTGCTAAGAAACAAGATCAAATTCTTTGAAGCCTGGGTGTGTTTTACATTATGTCAAGCTGCTGTTTCCATTATTTTTTCTTTTCTCTGTCCACTAAAGGTTAAATCACAGTTACCAAAGGCTTGTTTGCAGAGTTATGATATGAATCAGTGATATCTTTAGGATCATAATAAAACAGAAAACTGGGTATGGACTTTTGTTGCTGGGTGAGAGTCAAGATCAGAAAGACCAGTGTATTTGCAAAGCAAATACCCCCTCCTAATATTTCTAAATCACATAATGTTAGTGTAACATAATTTGGAATATATTATGACGGTTACAATTACTAAAAAGTGCATGATGCCATTATTTCCAACTGGAAATGAGATGATTATACTAATTAAGTGATAGCAGGTGGCACAATGACTGCTACAATCTTCTCTGATGTGCAGAGAGAGATGCATGGTTCACTGTCTAAAACACTCAGGAATAGTAACAATTGGCTTAAGCAGTTTTCTGTCCCAAGATGCAGAATAAGGATTCACTTTGATTTAACACTTCCTTATCACATCAAAGAGGTGAAGGGACATCTTTATGGATTGGCTTAGGAAAAAAAAATGCTACCAGTTCAGCTTCTACCCTTGCATCTAACGTTTCTTGGTATAACAGAATTAAAGTACGAAATGAATTCCAAGAGAATCATGTAATTCTAAAATGTCAGCAACCTTCCTTTAAATTGCAACTGGCCTAAATTCATCATTACTGCTTTTAAGTTCCTGAATTTGGAATTGCTATAGATGTGCTATTGAGTCTTGTAAGTCAAGCAAACTGGAAATGCTGTAGTAAAATAAATATTTCTCTGTCAATAAAAGCACTAAATACTTTTAAGAATATATGTGGTCATTAAAAACATTTGAGTTTTAACTCAAATTTACTAAGCAGTATTTGCACATTATTTTTACAGCAGGATTTGAAGATTATTCCCAATTTCACTGAGTTAGACAAATAATTCTCCAGTCTCATGCTAAGTCATCATTTACAATTAGTTTTTCAGATAAGTCATCGTTAGTTTTAAAACTATGAGATATGTTTAAGAAGCTACTCTCTTTTATTTGGACTTCCATGTGCTTGTGGAGTGTGACCTCAGTTTAAGGATGGCAGGGGCAGCACATCTGATGAAGAAAAACCACGCTGCGCAAGAATGCAACTGCCATATGCCTAAAAGGCAAAAGTGATTCTTATAAATGATGAAAAATAAATGTTATCTAATTTCTGAAAACATCTTATCTAGTTTTATCTGTCTCTGTAGCATTCATTTTGGTTTTGTTGCTGTTTGTTGCTTACTACAGATCAAAAGCATGGCTGATAAGACTTAAGTTTAGATGTATTTGTAACATGCTGTGATATCTTACAGCATAGCTAGTTCATTCAAACAATTACTGCCTTCTCCCTCCATATCTTGCAAAGCCTTTCCTGTGCCACAATTTCAAGCAACATTTTTGCTATCTGACTTTCCACAGGTGAACACAAGAGAAAGCTGGATCAGACAGTAGAAGGTGAACAACTATTGTTTTCCCCAGGATGTTGTGCATTACGTTGTGGTGACATTCTCAGTGATGACATGTGCAAATTAAAGCTACCTTACTCTTCTTCCACTAAAATTCACATAGTTGTATTTGCTATGATAACCACAAGTACTGTGCAGAATGTGTCTGTAGCACGGACAAAAAAGGAAGGTTCTTCAACTTGGAAGCTCAAATGAACCTTTTTCTTTAGAATGAAATGTGAAAGCTTGTGAAAATCATTCATCTTCATTTTCTAATGTTTTAATAGAACTTAATGGAAGGAAAGTAAATTTCTGAATACAAAAAAATGCCTTATTTCCTCCATGAATGCCAAACTGCTCATCATTTAGAATACTATCACACAGATGTTGTTCAGTGAATTGCTATCACAGTTGCATGTTTTCCAGGACAAAATTTGAGCAAATTTCCTGCAATGAACATGACAAACCTCCCTCTCTGTGGCTAAAATAAAAAACTTTACTGCTGCACCCCTGGATATTCTATTACCTGTGCAAATGGGAATAATGGTAGACAGTTACTCAGAGACAGCTACTGAAGAAATTTGAACTTGTTGTTCAACTAAAAATAACATTACCATACTACAGGCATGAAGCCAGGTCTCTTGCCTTCATATGCCACTGATTAGTTCAGCCTTAGCTGAACAAAAATCCTTAATCTTCTCTTTTTAATATTGAAGAGGTAAACCCTCTTTCACCTGCATGTGGAGTCTCCTTTTTATCAAAGCTCAGGAGATTCTAGCAACAAAATCAATGTATGCATGTTCAGTGCAGTTTTCAGGGTTTTGTAAGACAAATCTTTCAAATGGGAGCTAGTTTAATGCTATTGAGCTGAATTTCGATCTGACAGAGTGAGTGAACAACACAGAAACAGTTCACTTACCACTGCTCACACTACAGGAGGTGGGAATCAGGTATAGCTCTGCACAAATACAGCTGTGCAATTTCTCAGTAAACTCTTACCCTACCTAATCCAATGTTAAATGCAACCATACAGGGTTTAAACAAACAGATACTTTAGAAAGAAGTGCAATTTGTTTCTCCACAGTAATGAGTGATAATTATGGTTTTCTCATACAAACTAGTGAAAATTAAGACTAGCTCTGCTAAATTTAATAGAGTTGTGCTACTGCTAAGCTGATTTTAACTGAAGCATTTTCAGATTCTGTGTCCTAACAGAAAACTGTATCTGAACTATGACCTACAAATATCCTGTTATGCATTTCCCTCTGTTTTAAAAGTTCCAACAACTTGTATTCTGTATTTTTTTGAAGAAAAAAGAACATTTATATAAGACTCAATTTTATTGCCACACGTTTTAGGTTAATATGAGCTGTAGTACAGCTTTGCAAAGACAGATTCTTTTGTTCCTGTGCTCTGATTCTTTGAATGCCAATACTTCAATCAGCTTAGAATCAGAGACAATTCATTCCTCTTCTGAGAAAATGGCATTATAGCCACATGTCCATATCACCATTACATCATGACAGTCTCCATGATCATACATCTGATTAGAAAAACGATCACTAGTCATTTCTGGAGCTATTCAGTATCTGGAATAAGAGAGTATATGCTTCCTCTGTACTATTTAGATTCCTTCCTTTTAATAAACAAACTAATGAGACTTCTAAAATACTTCTAATCTAACCACAGTGGCAAAGTGTAAACTAAAATGAATCAAACAAAAAACCCCAATTCTTTCAATAGGTATGTTACAGTGGCAATAACTCTTGACAATTCCCAATTTATCAATGGGAAAATATTCTACTAACAACCAGGGACTAAAGGGAACAAGTTTTGCACACATCTAGTTCAAATACACAGTTCCAGGCCCTCAAAAATATAATCAGCTTCTCCTGCCATTATTCAGTTCAAATCCACAGCTCTAAGTAAACAAGAAATGTGATTGTTGTGTTAACTCTGTGTTAGCCCTAAATGTTTCTCCTTTCAGGTTGTGCAGGTGAGGTAATGAAGTTCTCTTCAAAAGGGACAAATTAGTAACATTCCTTCTGGTGTTCTTAAATATCTGCAGAATTTTAGTTGATGTATATAGTACACTTTTGTAATCCATACAGAAATACTAGATGGAATAATGTAGCAATGCATGTTTCATACACTGTAATATAAATATAAAGACACCAGTAAAAATTATAAGAGTGAAAAAAATACAGGACCCAGGGTAGGTTACTCATATTAGCAAAATTACAGCAGGCTAGCCATCTTCCTTACATTAAAAATGTCTATTATCCGGTGTAATTGAATAACTCTCTGATAATTACATCAGCATTTTAATAGTATATAAATAACCTCTCCCCTAATTACCATTTTGTTAAATTTTTCATATATTGCAGTGCCATGAAAGGAGGTTCTTGGTAAAGTACTTTACCCTTTCAACAACAATTAATAATTCAATTAACAGGTCTTTTTTTAAAAACAAAAGCTCACGGAGAAAGAGCAAGGAGGTTCACAGTTGAAAGGAGAGCTCTCTGTTATGCTGTAATCACGGCTTCATGGCTATAGTAGTATAAAATTTGTTCATGGCTTATTTCTCTTTCAGTGCAGCCCCTCAATAGAAATGACACCTGCTTTTTGGTGCTGTGAATAAAATCCTATGCATATGACTCAAAATACAAGTGAACCTATCTGGTTTGGAACTTAAAGGGAGGCATTTCCCCATGCCAATTTATTTTTCACATGTGAATTTGTGTATTTGTTTTTAAATGAACCCACAGAGACAGCCATCTCATTGAAGTCTTGACATTATGAATTAGAGGGGAAATACATTGTCAAAATTAGAAACTAAATTTTCTCCCACCAAACATTTAGACAGTCACACTTTCCTTTTCCCTGGTGTCGGGGAAGGAAAGTGAAATGCCTGGCTCAGAAAAGCACTGTTGAACAGAAGATGCAGTCCTCACTCATCCATAGCCTGAGTGAGAAGCCAAGCATCTGAAAGGCTTTGAATCATGGGTGACCCTGTAGCAAAACAGAATTGTGTTAACTGAATGGCTGACAATCACAACTGTGGTTCACATAGCAGTAATATTCAGAGGCTATAATAAGATCTGCAACATTAATGTTTTCAGACTTTATAATCAGTGTCATATTTTGCTAATTTCAGGCATTTTATTTATCTCATGACAGACAATGCCCCAGTTAAACTTATATCTACTGTCAGAATTTCAAAATGTCATCTCAAGTTTTACAGAAACCTCATTCTTTTTAGAAGTAATTAGTTAAGGCATAGTTTGCATGGCAATTAAAAACCACTTCCTTGCAGAAGCTTGTAAGCATTATGTAATTTTTTTAAACTACAAGTACACATGCATATTCTTGCCTCCAGCTTAAATACAGTGAATGTTGTAGTTGGTTGCACAGGAATTGTCTCAAGAACATAAAAGCAAGCCAAACACGATTGTATTCCAACTAAAATTGCTCTCTTTATACCGTGTATTGAAACTTGATAACTGTTGGTTATAAAATTCCTTTGATTTTCTGTAGGTAATAAAATACTTTGGCAATTACTATTGACAGTTCTGGATAATCTTGAAGGCTGCCTTGCCTGAAGAAGATGAGTGTTACAAATCACTCCACTGAAAGAGGGAAGAACAGCAGCAGGCAGCAGACAGGTTTCAATTTCACAATGCTGATTATCTCATTCGTGATTCTATGCATGCCTAAATCTGAGGATCCCTCAAGCAGCTATATGGACTTCTACTTTTAAAATGCCTATTACGCTTTCATACTTTTTGCTGCTTCCTGAAGAGTGCCATTTCGCCAAGCTTAAATAGCAGAAAATTGCACTGCTTTTCCTCTGCCCATCTCCTCAATCTCTATTAACCTGCACAAGAACAAAGGAGTATGATAGTCCAGCTATAGGTTGGGAAATAGGTTTGAAGTTGTTTTTCATTTACTGGTACCTATCTTCCTGATTCATAAATGTATTTGAACAATAACATTATTTTAATACATTATCTAACGACTGAAAGCATAGCCTTTAATTACAGCTCTATTTATACTAATAAATAGGCTCTGTGTTCAGAAATACATGCAGCTATTGTTTACACGGGCATCAAATGATACTGTAGTGCTGTCAGCATGTGTCAAGGCTTAAACAGAAAGGAATAAAAAAGAAAATAATGAAAAATGTTGCAGGTTTTTGTTAGGGTTTTTTTTTTCTTTCTTTCTTTCTTTCTTTCCTATCTAGGTTACAAGAGAACAAACAGAAGCAGCTACAAGCAGGCTGGAAAATTGTTGAAGCACCTGGTTCTAATGCTTGCAGTAGGCCTTTATTAGATGTCATAAACTGAATGATGCATTACTCTGTGGACAACTTATAGCCTGCAAATGTTGAGGTAAAATGGAGGACAAAGAATTCTTTTAAAACAAAAAGGTTAAATGTTCCTTTTTAATCAAACAACACTTATCAGATGGATGAATCATAATACACTCTCAGAGATTGAAGACTATTTCTGTTACTTTTTAATGTATTTCTATATCAGCATAATAAATAAAAAGTATTTTACTTTAATAATTCACATTTTATGTATGAGTGATTTACAGTCGATCCTATATTTCACCTTTATCATTTAACAAAGGAAAAACATTTAAAAATCCTATTGTTGATATGGGTTTGGCAACCCAATCTCAAATCTAAATAGTTGCATTAAAATCCATGTAGGCAGTCAACCTACAAAATGGTAATTTTTGTCCATCAGAAAATGTTTTAAAATAAGATTTGCTTTGCCTTTGCATTTAAAAAGATAAAAGAATGTTTTCTAAAATGACAATTGCTGGTTGGCCAGAGATTCTGGGCTTTAATCTCACGGCCTGCTCAAATTTCCCATTATGTCTGGCAGAGGCTTAGGGGGACAGAGAGGCCAAACTGTGGCCCTTTGACAGAAGTGGTGGGGGTTTCGGCATGGGGACACACAGCTGTTGCTCACAAAATGCAAGTGTTAGAAAACCTCACTACTAGGTTTGGGTTTGTTTTGGTTTTTTTCCTTGCTGCTAATAAAAACTTAAAGTGTTTTCTGTGCTTTCTATAAACAGTGCACTTAAGTTTTATAATCTAGTATATCTTATTAAGCGTGAAGTCTGCTGATCCCTAAATTATTCATAACATGGTCCAGACTGATTAAGATTGGCTTGTTAAGGAGCACAAGAAGCAATTAAACTGACAAGGCAGTGCGGCCTTGATGTATACATTTATTATCACAAGAATACCCAAAGTGAATGCCCTTATTAAGCAATGAATTTCACCTCACTGGCCTTCTACCATTGCTGCCACAGGCAGAGAGAGCTAGGAACAACATGTCAAAAGCTAACTCTGAGGAAATGCCTATCTTCAAGTGAAACCGATTTTGTAATGAACC
Organism: Agelaius tricolor; assembly: GCF_023055355.1. Taxonomy (NCBI): domain Eukaryota; kingdom Metazoa; phylum Chordata; class Aves; order Passeriformes; family Icteridae; genus Agelaius; species Agelaius tricolor. The sequence goes on along the minus strand of NW_027269262.1, from coordinate 65,378,797 downwards.
TTTCAGTTCACTCCTGAGGTAATAAATCCTGACTGGTGCATTAATTACTTGATAACATCCCATCAAAATGCAAATGCAGCACTTGACCCATAGGAATGGCTCACTAGCTGTTAACTCTTCAGGGTATACATAAATTGTCTGTTTTCTTTTATCAAACAGGGCATTTATTTCCATCTTGCTAGGGTGAATGTCACTCCTGCCACCCTCGGCCCCTCAGTGGCCTGACACCATCATTTGCAGAGGACTGTCACTATGTGCCGACATTCTAATTGTGCTACTTCTTTGCTTTGTACCTTTGAGGCAGAATTTCCAGCTCCCCCCCCTTCTCTTCCTTTTCTGGAGGAATCTTGCATGTCAAGGACAAAGCTGTAATAGCGTTACAAAGAATGACCCCCACCTCTAAAGTACACTAATCTTTCTTTTCAATGGCAATACATTAAACAAGGAATTTAGTTCCTTGAAGTGATTAAATGAAAGCTGAACATATCTACGTGAACTGCTACTCAACACAGGCAAGTGTGTATGCTTTTAGTGAGAATGCCACCAAAGAGATATTTACATGTTTTAAAGACATTTCCTCATTCCCTTCATCGAGTGCTCAGTTTTGACAGTCCACAAGCAAATAATATGTCAAAAAGTAAAACAAAGTGTACTTCACAACACAAATTTAGCAACATTGAAATACAATGCATCACTTGCTTCTCACTTGCCAAGAAAATAGGCTGCTTTAATTACAAAAACTATTTCCACAATAATGTTAATGAGGAGCTGTGTTTTACATTTCCCCACTCAAAATGCTAATGTAAGTGAGTGGGTCTGAGTCTCCCACCTGGGTCAACCTGCTTTACAGTTTTTCTATTTGTCTTGAAGGCTTGGTGAAAATCCTTAATTCAGGTTACTAGGCAACCCTGCAGGTGAGAAAATATAATGTTTGGCCTACTCCATTTTCAAATACACACAGTGGCCTAATGCCTTCCAAATAGACTGTACAAAGCATGCACTGATAATTCCCTGCTACATTTTCTAAAGGCGAGGTCACAAGAAAATTAATTGATGCTGAAAATAATGACAGGAGGAGAAGAGCCACTGAGATTTGGTGTGACTGGCATGTGATGATGTTAGCAGAAATCCCAGCATGTGACTGGACAGTGTGATGAAAAATATACTTTATGTGAAGGAAAAACAAGTTACAAAACTTAATTAGTTTTTGACACTTCTTCATAAGTTATTATCTTTTCATTTGGAACATTGCCTTGGGACATCAATACACAAGAAGAAATGAAACATTCTTACTGTAAATCTGAAGGAAAAAAAGATGACTTTATATTGCTCTTCTCCTTTTACATGTCTTTTTGAATAAACAAAATATCCTCTGCAGCCTAAGGTGTACAAGCCCCTGAAGATGTTTCTGCTGAGAGCATAGAATAGACTTGTTCGATGTAATAATCCTGTTACAACTGATTATGCAGTTTCACTTTTAAAAATAAAGGGGAGGAGGATTGGAATCCAAAATGGTCACACGCCTGCGCACACACACACACACACACACACACACAGTAAAACAAAAGTATAGATGAGAAGCAGTTAAATTATAGCACCTACAGCAATAATGCTTCCTGTACAGCAAATGTATTTTTAATTTTTTCCACTAAGGCTTATACCTAGAAGTAATTCACACTGATTACTAAATAACCCTTGTGAGTTGCTTTGTCTTTTGAATTTTAAAAAATACACTTGCCGTGAGCAATGAATTTCATAAACCACCAGCTCTCATGCTTGATGAATCATTCTTATTTTATGCAGTGCTGTGTGATAGAGAACTGAGATAAAATATTCTATCCACAAGCTATTCAGTACAATTTATCATCAGCGGCTCACTAGTCCAGTGATAATACCTGGCTTGCAGATTGTAATGATCAGATTCTGTTTTTATTTCAAACAGGAGCGATCCAAATACCAGAGTTTTTAATTTACATACATTAGTGAGGTTCAAATGTGGCAATAGCTACAAGCAAATTCACTTGCAAACTGAATGCTCGCCTTGCATAAATGGGTTCCCTTTAGCTATTACTCACCAGTGAAGTACCCAGATAAAAATGAAAACAAAGAGGAAATAAAGGAAATCATGATACCAACGCCATACCGTGGACTAGGATAATTACTGAAGTACAGTGAAGGTTACATTTATACCTGTTTTAGTAATGATTTCTTATATTTCCCCTTTTGTATTGAAAGGATAAATGACATCCTTTTTTTCACATTATCGCAGTACTGGATTCCTTACATTCTCTAGTTTTTCCAAACTTTCAGCACATTATTATCAATAAAAGTTTTTCTTGGTGTAAATTCAAACAAATGAAATACTGAAACAGCTGATAAAAACATAAGCAACTTCAAAATGTCTGTAAATTACACCAGCTTGAGCATTTAATAAAAAACAATGGGCCTATAATAACATACCTCTTACAGCTATATCACTTTTATACTGACCACGGTATTGAGCTTCAATTCCCAGCAGCATCATTACTAGACAATTTCTGCCACCTTTCTAAATCTGAAAAGCTTCCTACATTTAGTGAAGATTAGGTAATGCTACAAGCAATCAATAACAGCTATCAATTCCATACCTTGTTTGGAAGAACAAGTTGATTAAAAGTAAGTAAAAAGGATGGTTGAATATGCTTTAAAACTATCTGATTCTTTTAGCTACACCATCACGACATAAAAATTATTATTCATAGGCCAAAAAAGGTAGGTCTTAGCAACAGTAAAGTTATGACTCAAAGCAACAAAAGCCAGAATATTCTAAGCTTGACACTCTCTCTTTATCTTGCTGCTGAAGAAGGAGAAAAAAAAACCAAACCAAACCAAAACAAAAAGACAAAAACCAAAAACCAAAACCCACCAAAAAAAACAAAAACCAAGGAAAAAAGAAAAGGGAAGGTGTATAGAAGCACAAGTGAAAAACAGAAAAATACCATGTCAAACTCAACTTTTATGTCTTGGACTTTTCTTAGTTTGTGTCTAGGCTTTCATGTTCTCTAAAAGTAGTCCTTGTCTCTGATTGTTCTTCCTTTCTGGACTTTTTTCCCTCAAACAACCTTTTTTTAAAAAAAATCAACTGTTGGAAGTTAGAAAATGCCTATTATTTACTAGTAACATAAAAAAAATATTTTAAAAGCAGCTATCATAAGCTCAGTTAAGACTTCACTTACTAATGACCATGTATATTCTTCTGCACGTGTATGGTCCTTACTGTGTATGCACAGTAAGTAACAGCCTCATAAAAGCAAATACATAAACATGATCTTGATTATTTAGGTCTTTTCCCCATGGTACACACTAGAGACCTTCCAATCCCCTGAATCCAGGTCCTAGACACAGGTAAATCAACCTGCTTAGAAGAACTTCTAGCCTTCCTCATAGGGCACAAAAGAAAGGAAGTCTCTGGTGAGAGAGAAACTCATACAAACTCACTACATTCCCTATTTTCTTACTCTCTATCCACAGCCCAGGCAGTTCCATACCCCTCTTGCTAGAGCAACTCATTTGCCTCACTACCAGCGGGGAGAGGCAGTGAAGTGGCCAATAATCTGAAAATGTGTTTAATCTTGATTAGACAAATGACAGAGGGGAAGATGAGATCTCCCTTTTTGCCATTCATCCATGACTGCTGAACGTAGCTGCCTGCAATGCCCCCAGGACTGGCTCTGTGGCAGGTGGAAGGGACTCCTGCATCCAGGTAGCCTTTAGGCTACATTGAGGTTCCTCTCCACCTGCCCTTCTTGAAAGCTCCACTGCAATGGGAAAATGATGGCAAGCAATTCTCATTTTAATGTGGTTTTCATAATAAAACTGTCAATCCTTAGAAGCAGAAGTTACTAGGCAGTGGCCCTTTAAAATTTTAATCTAACTTATGAATAGAATCACAGACCAGATATTGTTCTTCAGCAAATGGAGGGCAAAAAGCATCAGCTAAATTGCTGAAATAGCTGCCAGTGGATGCCCTTCCTATTTCTGGAGAATAAACTTCTGTAGACATACAGATCCACAGAAAGTGAAGCACCCCTTCCTTCATATAGATCTTTTTTGTACTCTATCTTTCTGGTGAAATGAACATTTCTGAATCTGGAGTTATTTATGCCCAGAAAGGTAAAGTTCACCTTCCTGCTGCTCAGAAAAAAATCAATGTATGAGGGTAATCTAAAAGAGAATAAGGAAATTGCAAGATATGATATGTAGTCAAAGGACTACTCTGAAACACTTTATAGGCTATTATTTCAGCTCACAGACTAAATGAAATAACACTCGATCACATTGTCATAGACTGAAGCGTCTGGCCCCAACAATCTTAGCCCGTGTTATAGCTCTATAGATACTTGTCTACTCTCTTGAAAATTTTGTGCAATTTGGGCCCTGTTGAAGAACTTAAATGCACACTATTGCTTTAAATGCTGTTTGAGCCCTAGAAATACTAATGCAACATTTTGCAGCTTTGATAATACTGTAATTACCTTTGTGTGATCGCTTCAGAAGAGATTTCATTGGTGATGCAGTAACTTTATGGTATTTCTGAGACTCTGATCTGGCTCAAAGTCACTGCAGTAAAAATAATCCTAACTAGAACTGAAATTACTAAGACCAAGATGCGTGTAAAAGCGTATCACAATTAGAACCAAATTTTTCCTTTTCATTCTTTTTGCTTTGAGGGAGGTTTAAGACAAGCCAGAAGAATTACTTCTTGTCTACAGAAAAAGGACAAATCTCAAGCCTTAAACTAATAGACACATTGTTTATGGTTAAATAGCTTTCAAAAATACTACGTATTCATGATACCTATACCTTGACAAACTGATCATCAGCAGAGTCTTAGCTTGCTGCAAGTTTTAGATCATCTTGCCAACTCTCTGAAATGTACTTACAGTGAAAGCAATTTCTGCTGCAGTAGCATAAAACATGCTTCTGTGCTGCAGCATGTGACACTGGCTGATAATAAAGGAATGTGATGTGAGACCGTGCAACTTTTACAGCAATTCCAATTGCTTTGAATAATTTAAAAAAGAAAAATAAAATAAAATGAGAGAGAGAGAGAGTTCTAGATTAAGAAGTGGTTGTATTCTGGCATGAAGCTTTCTCAGTAGAATGTTACTAAACAAGTAGGAAAATTAAGGAGATTCTGTGGAACTATATAATGCTGACATCTGATGCAATAAGTACAATTTCTAGTGAAATAGATCAAAAATGCTGTGCCAAAAGCACTGTAAAATGTTTCTCATGTGATAGTGAATTTCTGCTAGGAGATGGGGGATGGGATGTAGAAGGGGAGAGAAGGAGAGAGAAAAAAGGAGCTCATTTGACTCTAGACTTGAGTTTATTCTTAATAAAATTAAGTGATAAAGTTCTACTAAAGTCAATAGCAACAGAACAGATCTTGAAAGATGAGTGATATTTTAAATAATCAGATACTTCTAGTCAGGGCAAGAACCACTCTACACTTCGTTATCACACTCTTTATTCTTCTGAATATCTGACTCCTTTGCTGTCTGTCATTTTCTCCATGACAAATCAACAGAGTGAAGGCCTAAAACAGCTCATGCAGGACTGAAGGATATAACAGCTAACTTCCCTGATTTTCCTACATTCAGAGGAGCAAAGAACCTGACAAATAATCCCCACTGCCATTGTGTGGCCATTACACTGTCCTGCGAGCCTGGACAAGTTATTAGGTCAGACGCCAACTTCCTAAGTAGAAAAATGATGTGGTCGCCTTTGTCCTCTCTGCAGTAATGGCTGGAGTCAGTACTAATTAAGGCCCTGCGGCAGTGTGGTACGAGAGAGGTCAGAGACTTCTTTCTGACACCTAAACAGTGCTCAGCTCAAAGGAACTGCCCCTAATCTGAAATGATGTGATGTAGAGCTGGCCTTTCAGCTTCACTGTATATTTAAAGGAAAATGACAGTTAATGACAGGGGTGTCAAAAATGAGCAGATGGAGAGGCTAAGGAAAACATGGCTCTATGGTAAAATTTACTTACAGTTCATCACTGTGCTTAGAATTAGAGGTTACTGCACAAATGTAGAAGGTTTGAATACCCTTCCATTATTTTTTTGAAGAAGAGAAAAGATTTGCCTTATGCACTTAGCTTGAAGAAAATCTGTTGACAAAGTAGACTTATTTTTCTATCATTATGCAAAAACCAGTACATACATACCCCTACATAGCCTATACTACCTTCATTTTTCTGTTATCAAAATAAAATATGAAAATAATAATAACAACAATATTTAATCTCATTCAGTAGATTACTACTTTCCATTTTATCTTGTTGGGAGTAACCATTGCAGTAATTAATCTTCTAGTCATTTTCTTTCTCCCCTTCAGGCATGGAACTTGGGAAACAAAAGCAATATTCAAAACAGAAACCAAGATTTATTGTCAGTTAGTCATAATAGACACCTGCACAGATTACTAATTACAGCAAAACCATAAGGTCTGCTGGCACAAATCCTTTCCCATTCTCTCTTTTTATCCACCCCTAGTGACACACCTGCAAGCCTTTAATTGATGTATTTATCTCAGGAGTCCTTGTTAGCATTGCATTATAGCATTGCCATTCACGATGCTATAGTTAAGGTTCGGTCAGCATTTCCACTGTTGAGGCTTCCCTGCCTCTTTCCTTCATTTTCCTTCATCCCTTCCAACCCCCTTCTCCCAGGCTTTTTAAGGAAATTTGCTCCAGGCTAGAAGTTGAGTAGTGAGGTCTCAGTCCAGGCTTCTTTTAATCAAACTAGAAAGAGAATTGTTCTGGAATGTTTTAAAACTATGTTCAAAATGTAAAAACAAAAAACAAAAAAATCCACAATTTTTTTCAAGGCTCACATAGTTGAACCATATCTTTGATGTATTTTAAAATAATAAAAATTTAGCAAATAATTAGCCCACCACAGGGAATTGTAACATCTGGTATTTCCCTGGAAAGTCAAAAGGAATGAGATCCATAATAACTAAAAAATAGGTTTTCAAGCAAGCACTGTATTGGATTCCTGTAAAATATACTAGCAAACATTCAGAATATGAATGTGAAGTAATTATTATCACACAGAGCATAGATAATGTAATTTCTGTCCCCAAAAGCTGTATATTATTTAGTATTTTTGCTTTACAACTGTAAGCAGTTCCTCTCCATATGTTCCAAAGGATTTATTTGAATTATTTTTGTACAACTGCTCAATATTATTCTCTTCTAAACTAATTTGAAAAAAATAATGCTTAATAATATTGTAGCGTTGCCATTACAAATATCAAAGGTGACATTTATCTATATAAATCTATCTTTATATGTATGAAGCAAGAAGGACAAACATACAAGCCCAAGGGTCTGCCTAATATAGAAGGGGGAAAAGATAAAGAATAGGGAGAAATTAAGGGAATTCAGTTTGTTTCAGTGTGTCATGTGTCATCTGACAGAGAGAGAGTTTAAGAAACAGTTTCTTCTGCATGGATTGTTCTTACACAGCCCAGACCTCAGTTCAGTGATGCATTTAAAGACTGCATGACATGAAATCAGGATACTGCTTTATATTTCTTGTTGACGAGGGCCTGCTACAGCCTATCTCGGAGAAGCATTTCTGTTCCCATCACAACCTTTCTCCGCAAAGCCCATTAGAATTTAACTTGCTCAACAGGTTGCTGGAACAAGAACAGCAACAAAACCCAGCAAAAATGCAACCAACCAAAAAACCCACCCAAAACAAGTCAACTAGCTTTAATGTGACTCTTAATTTTGCCTAGCCAATAGATTCTAATGAAATTATTAGTTTTGACCAGTGGTACTTGACCCAGGTTTAGGGTAGTTCAGATAAGTTTTAGTTTTTATTATGTTTAGAAGATATCCATTGAAATCAAATCCTCTTCTCTTGCCAGAACAATTTGTCCTAGAGGAACACTGCATAGTGTCCACTCCATGTGGACACTTCTGTGGCACTCAACCTAGATTAGGTAGCTACAAGTTGACCCTGGCCTTGACGCTGCCCCAGGTGTGACGCTGCCCATAAGCAGTTATCACTCTGGTTCACTGAACTCCACTTCTGTCCTCTTTTTCAGAGTGCAGACAATTCCCCCTTCCTAATGAGCAGGGGTAACTCCCGTGGAGAAGACTTTGGCCATAAGGATGTAAGCATTTATCTGTAAGGAATTTTAGGAATGGACTCTTGAGTTTCCTGGGATTTATGTGGACTTGGGAAGAATTTCTTGGATCTTACAGGCCCCTGTACCTCTACCTCTCCACATGCAGCTCCTACTCTGAGGCTGCAATGTGTTTTGTATATTTTCTATTCTATAAACTAGTATTGTTCCACAGGCCTGTTTCAAGTTAGGCCCTGCAGCTCTTTTTACAATCTGAGCCTGGACATACCCCACAAACAGCTGTTCTGCTTCAAAACATATTGCTTAGAAACAAAGCATTAGATAAAATATTTTAAAACAACAAGCACCCAACACAGATCCAGAATAACCACATTTCTGCTATTTCACAATTATCTAGACATGTCTATTTTTCCTCTGACATCCTCATTCCCAGCAGCTTTTGGAGCCCAAGTCACACTTTCCCTTTTCCTACCATCCCTCCTGAGACATTCTCCATTATTAAACTCTGTAGGTATTCTTTGTTCTCCCATGCTCACAGCTTAAGCCTGGTCTGCTGAAAACTAGATGTCTGGAAAACTTGCCAGAAGCTGGGATGCTATGCCAGGGAAGCATGACTATATGCTTGACCTCTTCCTCTGTTCATTCCCTCAGCCTCTGCTACTGGCGGCTGTCAGGTTCCTATTACAAAACCATCTAGCAGTGCCAGCACTGTCCCGTAACCACAAGCATTAGCTGGTAAAGAAAAATACAAGCCCATTTTTTTAAATATCTGCCTGTGTTTAGTAATATCTGTTGACTGAAAGTCAACATACCCAAACATTTAATCTCATCTCAGTAACCAGATGAACACACAGTTTCCATGAATAATAATGATCTTGAGGGCACCTCAGAATCCACCAAATGGCTAAATTCAGTATTTAATTACGGAATATGAGCTGGTATCTAAATATGCATGAGTTGGAATATAAATTTGGGTTAAATAATTGTCCCATAGCAGATGTATCCATATCCTCTGAAGTAGGTCGGCCATCTCTCTACTGTGTTGTTCCACGACTGCAGATGTGACCCAAAACAGATGGGATTCTTCACAGAGAAAAGCACTGTATGTTTTTCACCTAAAACTCAATTTCACTTCTTTTGCAAACAAGAAAGGAAAATTTTGAGGACTGCTGGAAGTTGAGTGCTCCTAGAAGAGCTACAAATTCACTTCTAGAAGTGGGAAGCATTTAGAAATGCATTATTCTCTTCCAGATCAAATTCACTACTTCACCAATTGCCACAGCAAAGCCTATGCACCACTTAAAATCCTTTTAAGATGCATTCTGAAGGCTTACATGATGCCTAGGTTTTGTGCTAGTCTTCCACAGAAAGGATGAATCTTACCCTTATGTAAACTAATCAGTTTTGATGTTCTCTCTTCCATTTAAAATCCATGAATTATTAATCTTTATGTGTACAGTAACTTCTTGAAGCATATTTTATATGCAAATTCATATTAACATCATAGAAACATCCATAATACAGACTGAAATAAATTATGAGACATTGTGTAAGGGATCCTAGCCATTATGACCTTTTAAGTCAAAAATCAGAAATTAAAAAAAAATATTATGCCCCTTAAACATATTTACATAATAGACTGTAATGGCTCAGAAAAAAATCTCTTACAGCATGTAAATAATGCATGTTTTTAGATTTGTCTAAATACATATGCACATGTATTTACATATTAACATGACAGGTTGCAAAGATACTAAATTAACTGGTTTGCATGGTCTTGTGTTCTACATGAGTGTTTTTGAACACTTAGTAGAGAAAAAATTAAAACAGAGATACGTACCTTATATTCAAGAAAAGAACTGATTTCCTATTCCTTCTGAAAAACCTAGCATTTATGCTCAATTTCAAATCAACATTCATAGGCTTTCCAATAATTTATTGTAGATTTTTAATTCAAGATCTTCATAGTACCTACATGACATACTACCAGCAACTCTACTAATCTACAAGAGGAGATGGTAGCATTTGCAGGTAAGAAATTCAGATTTAAACCCTGACATAAATTATAACTGGCAATAGATTTTGTGAGTTGAGTTATAAAAGGTGGAAGATTGATCATTAAGTTGAATAGATATTCTGAAAATGTTGACCTTGCAAAAGCAGTAAGTTTGTGAGAACACATCTACTGCCTGTCACACCACTTCAACATCACTTGTGTCTCATCAAAGTTTATACTTCTAATTCAGAAACTTAGAAACACTGAAATGTACATAATGTTTAGCTGGATGAGCAGTGACATGGAAGCCATTATAAACTCTTTAGCAAGCAGAAATTATTTGCATATTAAAGCATCTGAAACCATCCCTTTCTGCTTTTAGCCCCTTCAACAAATATTCAGATCCCATGTCATGTAGCAGGTAGCTGGATAGATCAGAGACAGGCAGAAGAACCTATTGTGACCCAATCTACAAGTCTACACAAGACTGTCTCAAAGGCACAAATTAATACTTCCTATCGGCTGCAAGTGTTGGTGCATCACTTTAGCTACAGACTGATAGGAAGTTTGTAGTACTCCCTGATGATAAAAAAATCTACTCCTCATAGCGTTAGTCCACTGAAAGTCTATTTGAAATAAAAATAATAGTGACAGTTGAGTATGTTAACGTCCATAATCATTGTAAATTATAACTGTCAGTGGTCACAAACCTATCCTATGAAAACATAAGGTAACAATTTAGACTTATATTACTACTCTCAAAGAAGAAGACTATTCATAGGAAAACTAAAGTACTATGGGGATTATAACATATATTCTAAAAATAGAATGTTTTGGGATTCTCTTTTTTTCTTTTTTTCCCTAAATGGAATATTTCCATATAAAGCACTGTGAGCAGAATTTTTCACTCAGTTTCCGTTGTTGAAATTATAACAGTCTCAATTTAGAGGCAGTGAAGATGTGCATAGTGATTTTAATTCTGAATGGAACGCTGCAAGATACCAGGAAAGCAATAGTTTTAGTCCACAAATAATAGCATGTAACCACAGAGGAGAAAATGTACCCTCCCTCCTAAAATATATAGCAAAAATAATGCTGAAATTGCAGGCGGTTGCTTATCTTTATGATCTGGACAGTGTGCCTCATTTTCATTTTCTCTCACACAAAGACAGATTGAATGCGTAAAGACAGTTTCTTACAGTTTGAAAAGAGGAACAAAAGGAAGCTATATTATAAATTAATATGAGAACTCAAAGATTTGTTGACTCAAACTGCGTTAAGAAATATGTAATTTTGGACTCGCTTTTTAGGAAACTGCAATCTCATCAAAATGTCTTTTATATAAAAAGCAATATTCAGGTTTTTGGTTTTGCCAGCGTGCACAAAGATGAGACATACTATGGACATTAATTTTTGCTTGCTTATCATACATTGTGTCAACTTATATTCACAATCCCATATTTCCACAATTGTTCACAATTTGAAAAAGCAACGGAGAAAGGGAAAAGTAAAATGAATGTAAAAGAGACATTTAATTAAAGAGTTCATTTGATTATTCACTTTTTAGAAATACTTGATGACAAATCTTCTGTACTATAAAACATATATTTTTCCAAGAAAAGTGAATCAAAATGATGATGTCAGCACAAAGAATGCATTCAAATATGAAAAAATATTTGTCTGTGAGTGTAAGGACTCGGAACTGATATTCCAAACCCTACGTGTTATGAAGCTTACTTAGGTTTAGCCATTTCTTGGGGTTGGGTAGGGGAGTTTTTGGTTTTTTTGGGTTTTGGTTTGTTTTTTGGGATTTCTTTTTTTTTGAGGTATGCGTGTTTTTTTTTTCCCAATTATAAGTGATCATATTGTTCCCTGGAAAACTAAAAAAAAAACCAAAAAAAAATCAACAAAACAGGCCACAGACTTTAAGTCTGTAACTAAAACTACTGTATTGCTGTATTCCTTCTGTATGTTCTAACTGCCCTCCAAATAATTACAGAGTGGAGACTTGGCTGTCATTCATGTGTATCTATTCCATTGTGTGAAGAGAGAAAGAAAATGGTTGCCCATACATTAGCACATCACCCATGGCTAGTGCAATGACAAGATAGATTAGGATGTATATTAAATCTCACACATGACTGCCTTTCTGTATCAAGGTAAAAAATACTTGCTCTTACATACATTAGGGACTAGTGTTGGTCTGACATCTACATTAATATTGACAGCATATCAACATTTTTTACATTAACTGAGTCAATAACTAGTCTAAACCTGGTAAAATTTAGATAACAAAAATGAAGAAAATATCTAGCAAACAGCATTAGATTCTTGTGTCTAAGAAAAGAAAATTAACCCCCAAATACTACATTGCTTTTCTGAATTATCAATCCTACAGCAATACATCAACCAGCATATACAGCTGTGACTTGGTAATCCAATCTCATTTGTCAAACAAGAATTCTAGCAGATAAGGAATGCTTCTAGGAAAAGAAAACCCTGCACAGACAATAACATAAATATTATATACATAGGAGGCTGATTATAAAAAGCTGGATTAGTATCATTGTATTACTTCACCTCCTAAACATTACTTTCACAGACATGATGAAATTGTCAGGCAGTAATCCCACTTCCACAATAGCTGCTTGTGACAAATGCACACAAAACCTGCACGAACACAAGACTATTTTCCTATTTTGCAGGGGAGTTAAAATGTTTATTTGTATTTTCCATGTTAAAAAACTTTTAAGTCAGAACCACTATGTAGGTTAGCTTAGGAAAGAGATTTCATTATTTACCTTTGCTGTAAAATCTCCAGTAAATGAGCAGTCGCTTCTCATTCAAAGCCAATGTCTTGGTTTCATTAATAATTAAATGTTGTTTTCCAATGATATCTAGCTATTTTATGCTCTTGTCTTTGAAATATATTATCTTCCACATGAAGCTCAAAAAAATACTGGCAATGTTTTTAAGGTGCCATGCATTTTATAAGCATGCATATGAATGGTGGGAGATAAAAATGTTCATTCTCCCAGATTCACTGTACTCTCAGTGAAAGGGGAGAAATTCTATAAAATCAATACACAAAAAATTTGTAACTAGCATCCACTGGCCAAAAACTGATATGTAAATGTTTATCATTTCAATCTTATTAATTAGGTTGCTACAGTTGGAAGTATCCCAGAGTATTATTACCTGGCAAAAATAAAAGCATGAGGCAGCCAAAGTTTTTAAGATTTTAAACTCAAAAAAGAACAACATTTCAAGTGTCAGTCGTCTCAGAACTCATAGAAGCTTTTGTTTAACCATCCTTCTCACTGATGGCTACCTTTCCCCACTGTTTTAGTGTACCATGGAAGATGATGAGGGTTAAAGTGATGTTCTTGACAATATTTACCTCCAAATGATCCCATCTTTCATTTATTCAAGTCCTTGAGAACAGGGATGAAACACGCCATGTCAAACCTAGGCTTATGGACACGAGCTCTTCCATCAGGCAACACTACAGGTAAACAATGGGCAGGAAGAAGAGGCCTCTCTCTACTGTTCTGCTAATGCTCTTCTAGACTATTCTAGCTAAATGTATAAAAGAAAGATGCAGAGACATGCCTGGAATGGAAACAAACTATCATTCTAGTGCTTGAGATGTTGACAGCATCCATGCTGATTAATTAATATCAGTAAAGCCCACTGAAAAAGGTTAAAAGAACACTTTAACATGCAGTGATATTATTGTAATCATTAGGATGGCATATTTCTGTCTTTACTAATGAATCTTCTTTTATCAGCTCAATAAACTAATGTAGGAGTGCAATTTTTCAATTACATTTTCATAAACAGATGGCAGAATTTAATAAATTAATGTTTACAATAATGGTACAGTTATGAGGCTTGTACTTTTATGTGTTTTGCTCTGAAGCTTTTGATACTAAATCCCAATAATGCCAATCCCCTTAGTACAGAGTAGCTTCATGTTCCTAGGCTGATGTATAATGATCTCTGATCTTTCACTGTAAAGAGACTGTAGGTAGTAAGTTTAATTTATTAAATAACAGGGATATTAATCTGTTTGTCAAATTTCATCGACATTTTAACAAAAGCTTAACCTCCCTGATGATTATTTTTCTGAACTAAAACACACTGTTGCAGGGCAGAAATGATACTGCATTAAGCACTATTGCAGAATGCTTCTTTTGTTCCTAAATTTTGTTTCTAACAGGGGGCTAAATGATGCCCCATTTAAAACATCTTCAATTCGCAGAGTCCACATGTGGCCACATCCTAGGATTGCCAGACACAGTGTATGTTTCAGAAAGCTAAACCTCATAAATCTCCAGAAATTCCTCACATCTATTATGTTTACCTTCTGCTGCTGATGAGCCTGTTGGGCTCTGTATGGAGGAAATTACAAGCACTCCAGAAGATTTGGCAAGAAGATGCTAGAAGAAATAACGGGCAAAAAAAATCTTAACTGAAACATCACATCCAGCTTTGGCTACCATTTACATATTTGAGATTACAGCTAGTAAAATGGAAATTCCATTGAAATGGAATAAATTGTTTTCAAAAATCCCTATCTGATTAGTGTTAGTTATGTCTGAAATTAAATGTGTTAAGCTACGTTCAATGTAAGTTATGGACTCCAGCTGAACATTCATACTGAAATTTGGTCTGTTTATGCACTCTTTGAATTAAGAACAAAAGGCAGTTGTATCCTAGAGGTTTTTTGCCTATCATCTTCTAGCTCATTTCTATTAATCTATATTAAAAAATGTCTTCCTTAACTTAATAGATGTTTGCAGACTGTGTTAACAGCTGCTAACTAGTAAGGAAATGCCAGCAGAAATATTTCATGGTCACACGTTCAAATACCACTGGAAATTTGTTTATAGTTAATGCCAACTGAAATGGTTATGTTCTAGGCATATTTTTCATAGTGATCAAAAATCAGTAGTTCAAAAGTCTCCCCACTTAATCCTTGACAGGGCCAAGGGCCAAAGAAAATCAAATTAGTTAATCACAGAAAGAAAATTAAGCTGCAAGTTTTAAAATTTGTTTGCCAAATAAAGTAACTGTTCACTGTGTTGCACATCGACATACACACATCCTTGCACAACCACAAACAACTCTGAAATAAATACCTGAAATTTAAAAATACCATTGAAAAGGACAGAAATCTATTCTGGAATTTCTGGCAGAGTAACTGCCTTGATGTGCTCTCCCCCACACCAGTGCCTTCCAACCTGAAAACAGCAGGGGTGGAAGGGCTCAAGCCCAGCCTAGGCTACTGAACACCCTGAAGGAAGAGGTCACAGGATGGGATTTTTATCAGAATCTAGTAAACAATCTTACAGAACTAGAAATTGTTGCTTCCATCTCTACACAAAGGGGTGAAAGTCACAGTGAGTCTCTTTTACAAAAGAGAAGCGCAGAAATACTTTGGATTATGTATGAACTGTATGACTGTACACCCTCCAAAAACAAGTCATAAGAGAGAACTATCCGGTTTTGGAAACTAAACAAAAGTCTGCTCTTAATCTGGTGTCTTACCCAGCTTCATAACCTTTGAGTATTCCTGCCTTTAAATCACCCAGGACAAGTCTGTCGGGCAAGTAGTACAGAAACATACAGTAAAATGGTAACCTGTGATACCAAAACACAAAATATTTACAAAGCGAATATATAAAAGTCACATCTGACATAGCTGAAAGGAAAATCCATTCCTTTAATACAGTTGGAACAATGAATATGGTGTTGGTTGCTTTTTAACCCAGAGATCTCACAAGATATTAATGTCAATTATTATAAATAAACCCGCATTCCTTGAATATTGCCATTACTGAGACTAACTACTGCCCAGTATTAATTATAGCCACCAAACAATACACAAAATTTTAATAACATTCACTCTTATCTCCATAAAAATCACTACAGTGCCTTTATAACCTTTAGTCTTAAATGCTTTTGGAATTGTTTGGCATTTTGCCAGGACAGAGCTTGAGAAGGCTAGATAAGAGCCAACAGTTAGAAAGAGAGTTTTTTATTTTCCATTCTAATGAATAAAA
This sequence comes from Agelaius tricolor, assembly GCF_023055355.1. Classification (NCBI taxonomy): domain Eukaryota; kingdom Metazoa; phylum Chordata; class Aves; order Passeriformes; family Icteridae; genus Agelaius; species Agelaius tricolor. Next base: position 65,362,588 of record NW_027269262.1, on the reverse strand, counting down.
ACTGCTAAACTAAGGAGTGTTAGCAAGGGACTTATAAAAGATATGGCATAGGTTATTAAAACACTATCCTTATTACAAGAATTTTTCC
>NW_027269262.1:65312500-65357500 GCF_023055355.1 Agelaius tricolor | reverse complement strand
AAAGAACTCTACTGACTTGTTGGGTTACTTACACAGCCTACATTTTCTATCCTGCAGTCCTTATTCACCTCCAAGCAAGGCTTGATTAAGCAGTTTACCAATTACTTCCATCAATCTGGTTTACAAGTCTTATGGGTAATCGTAACTTTAGAAGTTTTTCTCTCTGCTGATTCGAGGTACAGTAGAAATGAAAGCAGCATAAATGTTAGAACCACAAAGCATTTTAAATTTCTAGATTTTCCACCCAAAATGATACTTGAATCACATTCCCGATTTTATCATTTAGTACAATCCTCTTATATGCTTTTTGCTGGATAGCCAGTTATTAGCAGACACCAGCCATGCTGTATAAAACTAAGCAAAATAAGCATAATTTCCTTGCTGTCTTGCAGTTCTGGGGTTAAAGTTAATGGTTTTTATCATTCAAATACTTCTGAACAAGGTTGCATTCAAATCAAAGGACATGGTATCTGCATTAGACAATAGTAAACACTTTATTGCTAGGTGCCACTTATCAAAAAATTTAAAAGTCTAGAATAATAAGCTGAAATTGCTGCCCTGTAACAATTATTCACTGGCCTAAGTAAAGGCTAATCTGTAGGCATCATTTTTACCAGATGCATTCACATCATAAAAAAGCCAATAGCATAACTGGTACTAATTTGCTGTTTGATCAGAGTTTGGGATATTTGCTTCATCAGAGTTTGCTCTGTTTGCACTGCAAGGGGATGCACTGTCTCCCTCCTTCCTAGAGATGATGGCCTCGAGGACCACTGTGAAATACAGTATTATACAGCAATATTCTATCTATTGATTCCATAGATAAAGGGAAGATTTGGGGTTCTAAGTTTGTCCATTCTTTGCCTCTGGTGGTCACTAATTTAATATGTATACACAATTAACAAACATTCCTCTAAAATACACCAGAGTTTGCTAGTCATATAGCTTCATGTGCCTGGTAAAATCTTGGGTTTAGCCAAAGTATTTTGCATAAATACCATTACCATTATTAGACAGCTTGATAACTATAGATCTTTCTAAGTACATGGCTTGTTCATTTATATAAAGTTTGTTTTATCAAAATCCTCAAATTCCTTGAAACCTGCAAAAGGCCTATGTCAAACTACATATTTTTTACTGTTTTTAGTAAAAACATTGGCAAAATAATGTTTTTTCAGAAACTCTGACTTGGATTTCTGATTTATAGAGTATACTTTACCATTCTGAGCTACTCAGCTCAGCAAGTGGTTGCTCAGAGATTGCAAGACTTGAAATGTCTGTGACATAGTATAAATTATTTTGATCCTCCCTTGGGTATTTATTTAATTTCTCACCCATTTACTGTACTTCGCATAAAATGGCAGAAGTGAGACAGAAACTATTAGAAAACTGGAAATACCACCAAGAATGTGAACCAGTTCTAGGAAGTTAGGATAACTGCAACAGAGGCAATCTGCCGATAAAGAAAATACTTTGCCATGCATTCTGTTTCTGTCTGTTACCTCTGTTTTTCTAAATCCAACATCCAAAGTAGCAATCCTACAGATAATGAAATAGATACTTATTTAATAAAATATTAGCAGTGGTTCTGCAAGGCAATTACAAAACTGTGTTGAACCTTCTTATAAAATAGCCAACTTCTCTATTTGTAGGGTGTTTTTCCCCTAACAAAACAACACAGAACTGCATTGATCTTTGTTACTGTTTTCATTTTTTTTTCACCTTAGTTAAAATGATCTCTATCACCAAAAAGTTTCTAGCCACTTATGTCTGCAGGAAGAATCTATATACAGATACCCAGCTGTCATCATATCTCTGAATCCTTTCTTTCCACACAAAATCCCACTGTCACCAGCTCTGCCAGCGTAGACCTGCAACTTGTTGATGGTGAAACGGAACATGGGAAGAACCTAACCTCAGGGACCTGCTCTCCCACCCTTCTGTTTTTCAGGCTGCACCTACCCCATAAGTGTAGTTATGGTACCTGCACCTACAACACTGTGAATGGACACTAGAACTTTGGCTCTTTTCTCTCTCCTTTAGTAAGGACTTGACCCAGTATTTTGGAACTCCAGTCTAATTATTTTTTCTTCTGTAGTTGAACAGTATCTTTAAAATCTATCTCTCTCTTTAAATAGATACACACAAAAATAAATACACTGATAAGAAGAGTCCTACAAGGGCTGCCACTGTCAAAAAGCCTGATTAAGAAGCTTACTTTTTTTATTCTACAGCTAACTGCAATTCCAGCCCTTTTTAGCCGTGATGAGAAATAGGAAACTTTAATAGCCTAGTTCTGGGCTTAAATGCTGTGTGTGTGCACCAGCATATATATTTTAAAAATTGGAAACCTTTACATGAACACAGTACATCAAAAGCTGTTTTAACAAGCTGATTTAACAAGGTATTAAGATGCGTATTCAACCGAGGAGGTGGAGACTCAAATTCTGCAAATTTATGAACACAAATGTAGCACAAGTACTGTTGAAAAAAAAGAAGAGTTTCTAAATATTCATCTCAATTTACACTTTTCACTGTGAGCTTAGTCCTTTATTTATAACTCAATTTGATTGTTAGCAAAAACAAGTAACTACTGCTTTATTCAATATTGCTTGAACATACTGGATTATTCCCTTACAATTTTGGTCCTGTGCATGATTTTAGCTTATTTAAGCTAAAATACCTTAATATAACAATATAACCTGGCTACTGGACCTGAAGAGTCTCTGTCTTAATAGGTGCATTGCTAATATATCAAAGTAAGGGTGAAAAAAACCCCAAACCTGTTAAAGTATCAGTAGACTAGCAGAACCTCTTAAAGTGAATATTTTTTTCATTGCAAAAATCCCTTTCTGTTCTTTCTCAAGCAACAAGGTATAAGGCATTTAGACTTTTTCATCTACCAGTAGAAAAATAATCAGTATTAGAGAGAGCATTTGTCTGTATTGACATCTTTGCTGAAGGTCAGCAAATAAGTATATTTCTGTGCTGATATTAAGAGATATTTTTATAAAGTAAAAGAGAGAGCAGTAGAGACTTTCATTTTAATAAAAATGAATTTTCAATGGCATTAATAACTAAAAATCTCTGTTGGTTCCTTGTATATTAGAAACACTACTGAAATACATATTTCTCCATTTTTTCCTTATCAATATGTCAACACACATACTTATATTCTGAAGTAGTTGGTGTAGCATGAAAAATTATAATGGATAATATCCAGATATTTCCTGTTCTGTGAAGGACAAAGGCAAGACATGGTTCTCTAGCAACCTGTTGTATTAACTCTAGGCAATAAACATGCTTTTAGATATAAGAAATAGAACATTGGCAAAAAGGCCAAGGCAACTAGGACTTGGTTGACTTTCTAGAATCACCAAAACAAGAGAAAATCAGCTGGATAAAAATCAAAAGGCCTGCAGCACTCACACATGACTGGAGCAATGGCTGTACTTATAGAAGAACTCAGCAACTGTTTCATCCTTTTGCACCTGATTTCAGGAGTCACTGCTCCAAAAGACAGTATTTCCTGTTTTTCTGCTTCTGCCAAAGACAGCACCAAAGCAGACTTAGGTAAAAGGGTAAGTGAAGTCACCTACACAAATTACAGAGTAAGTTACCAAGCTTCACACATGGACTATTTAAAATAGAGCATACATATTAGTATAAAGATAGAATAGATAGACAGACAGACAGACAGACAGACAGATAGATAGATAGATAGATAGGTTTACACACATCTAATGTGGCCTTTGATTGAGCAGCTGAAAAATGCCCAGACTGCAAATGTCCAAAAATCTAAGCATACAGGTAAGGATAAGTGTGTTTTAAAACGGTCTTTTCTTCTGGTTACACTTCTTTCATTTACTGTGTCAGAAAACAAAACTAACTCATCCTGATACAGATCACCTTGCAATGAACTGAACCGCTTGGGCTAGGGGCAGTTTATTATGGTTAATTTGGTGCCAAGATGTCATGGTTAACAAAATACCTGACCCAGAAAAAAGTGAAATTAACATGTTTGGTATGCAAAGATACTTGGTTAAACAATAACTACTGTTCATTTTACTCGCCTTATATGGAAACATGAAAATTAAAGCTGAAAAAGACAGTAGCGTTCATCCATCCGTGCAGAATGACTTCCTATTATATGCTTCAAAATTCATTGTCCAGTCTCATTTCACTATGAGAGAGAGCTTCCAATTACTATACCTATTCATATCTATTATTGTTTTATGACATGCCTAAAGCTGTGAGCAGTATTATATCTTATCATAGTCTGTAGAAAGGGGGTCTATCCCATTTCTAGTCTATAACATGATGCAAGCAGGAATAAAACTGTTGGGGGGGTGGGGCAGCAGTTGCTTCTTCCATCATATTGCAAACTTGTACAAGATTTGCTGCTTGCTATCGCCCCTGTCTTTTTTTTAACATCAATTCTTTACAAGCGTCTTTCTACTGCTGAGTACCTGTGTTTTGCATTATTATTTCAGCAGATGTATCAGATTCCATTTGCTAGGTTGAATCCCATTTTGTGATTTCCTCTCCATATTTCTAACCTGTCCTCACTTTTTATATCTCTGCACTCTGTCCTCGCTGGTGTTGGCAACACCTTCCAGTTTTAGTTCAACCTTCAGATTTAATTAATGGTCTGTTTATCTCCCCTTCCTTAATCACATGATCAACAAATTAAGTATGCCACTCATAACTGCAGAAGTCCTCTAGATACCTTAGTCCATCCCCAAAATACAACTTGAACTCCTGCAACCAAATGACAAACGTACATGGTGATGTGGGCACACCCACAGTCAGTTCAACTGCCCAAAACATTTTCCAAAATTCTGTATCTATCCCTTCACTTAAGCAAAGATCTGTGAGGCTGTTTCCTCCATACTATTTTTTTTTTATTAAATCACAGTTTCCAAGTGGTTTTGCCTGACTTTCTGCAATTAAAGACCTTTAGTCCCCTCAGTACATCATATTCTCTGGAAACTTTCTGGAAACATAACATTCATGTGTTTCTTTAGGAAGTGGTTGGTTTCCAAGGTTCACTTGGACCTCGAGCAACCATGTTCTCTGCCATGTTTCTCAAACAGCTGGAAAAAATGGAGGGAGTTCCACTAGATGGCATGGTCTCTCCTTCTTCCTGGAACCTCAGAAGCCCCTGGGTACAGCCTCTTGAGACCAGGGACTGGGAGGAGAGATTGAGACTATCCACCCAGGAAGTCTATGGGAAAGCAAGCCCAGAAGACCACTTCTGCTCTTGATCTTCTTGTTCACCTTTTTTTCCATACTGTGTGTGTGCACAGCTCAGGGACAAACTATGGGCAAGCACTCTTGGAAGAACAGCTCCATCTTATCACCTCCACATGAGTCAGAAAGAGGGACCAAGCAGCAGGGAAGAGGCAAGTAGCACCTGCCTGGTATTCTTGGCCTCCCAAAAATGCCTTTGGGCTTAGCAAGTGGAGACAAGAGAAACCATGGGGTAAAACCTTCAGTGTCAGAGCAATAATATTTGTTATCTTGTTTTTTAATCATTGTTTTAATTTCAGATGGACCACAAATCTTTATGCAGTCATGAAGATATGTACACATAGAGAATGAACCAAAAAAATCCCAACAACCCAACCCTGTATTCATACTCCTCTCATCCATCAACCTCTCTACTTTTAGGTCATCTTCGACTAAGGCATATCAAGTCAAAAATTAAATTGTTTTGGGGTAAAGATTGTTTCTTGCAGATTCAGTATAGTTCTTAACACACCACTAGGCTTTATAAACAACAACAGGCAGCCCTATGGTAATTACCAGAATTACTCTTTTTTCTTTCTTTTATTAAAGATTGGTATTAGATTTGCTTTTTCCCGATCTTATGATAATTCCTCAATTGTACTTTACTTTTCAGAAATAATTAGTAGTGATTATGTAAGTTCATTATCTGTCTCTTAAGACCACATCATGCTTATCATCCAGACCTGCTGATTCACTTTATTCCTTTTCTAAGTATTGCCTTACTCTTTTTTATCAACAACTATTTTGAAAAGGTCTTAATTACTTGAGCTATTATGTCCATACTATTTTTATTTTTCTTGTCAAAGATTGATTTTGAAAGTAGCTTAGTGCATCAGCCATTTCAGAACCAGCTTTCATTTTGTCACCCTCTTCATTTATTATTGAGTTTAGTTTTTCATTCCATTATTTCTTTTTTTCTCCAATATATTTAAAATGCTGTTCTTATTTCCCCTGGCTCCTTTGGCTAGTATTAACTCATTCTGCTTTTGCATTTCTTTTAACTTTTCCAGGTCTTAAAAGAGTTTTAATTTTCCTGGTTGTTTCCATCTTTCATTTTTGCCTTGGGAGAGATCTGGCTTCCACAGATCTTTGAGGAGCCCCTGGTGAAACTACACCAACTTCTCTTTATCCCATATATTTTCATATTTCTCAGAGCTATAGTTTAGTGCCTTTTAGAGAGGCAAGTCACAGCTGGAAATATGATTGGGAATATCTGATTGCTATTTTCAATTCTGATTGAGCTGTAAAACATAATAAATTATTTGACAATCCTGTGACTCAGTTTCTCCATCAGTGCAACCTGTATATTATCTATGCCTTTAGAGGACTGTGCTAACACTTATCTAATATATACTTATATTGATAGGTATCCTTTAACTTTCTCAAGTATAGTAAACATGGAAACTCTTGTGATTTTAGAGAGTTCTACTATTATGTTTCTGCAGGGAAGAAATAGGTCAAATTCTTCCCTTTCACGCTGAACACCTCAAAGCACCTACAAAATCAGTCTAGCTCAAAGTCACAAAAGGTAGGATTTTCTGAAGTTATTATATATGAATAAGATTTTAAACACTCCTTTATGTTCATTAGGTGCAATTTTCTATCTGATTAGCTCTGGTTGGCTGCAAAATGTGCAAATACCTGACATGTTTGCCCATTTCCTTTATTTACAGAACTTTAGAAATATGTTGCTTTAGTTTTGGTGTGTTTGTGGCTAGAAAACACATATCCTAGTAAAATTGCACCCATCAGAATTCAGTGCTCTTTTGAAAAAGGAAAAATAATTACTTCTAAGGCCAGTAGTGGAACAAAACACCAGCATTCCCAGCACTGAATTGCAAAGCAAACAATGAAAACAATTTGCTAATAATTTGTCAAATTTCTAGCTTTGTTGCCACTACTAAATGCTTAAATGTGTGCACGAGTATGACAGCAGCAACTGACACAACATTTTTATGGAAGAGGAAAAAACAATGGGACCATAAAATCCTGTGTTTTAATAAGGAAGTCAAGAACAGCAGAAGTAGTCTCAGAAACTGAGTCAGTTCTTTTTTACTTTCATCTCTTCCTTCTCTCAACTCCAGCTTTGGATGGAAAATAAAGCTGAAATTGAAAAATTAAATGCTAATTTTAAATATATGGATATCCAAATCCCCTATGTTCAAACAAACCCCAATGAAATTAGTATACCCCAGTGAAAATAAATGTCCTGATCACTCTTTCCCTCTGGAATTCTCTGCTTTTCCAGGTGCCTGCAGTGAGATTTCTTGCAATAATGGAGTAGTCCAATCTTTGATACTTAATTGTACTGGATTACTGTTTGGCAATGAACCAAGTGGTTGGCCTGGGGACAGATCATTTTATTTAACGGCTCATCACCAGAACCTCACCAGCATGCAGACAGAAATCACTATTCTGCTGCTGCCAAAAGACTGTAAGAACACAGGAGGCTAATCAGCCTGGGAGACATTCAACTAATGGCATACACAGGTAAGTGTCCACTTAAAAAAATGAAGGGCAAAAGGCCAAAAAAAAAGGACCCAAAAACTTAAAATTATGAAGAAACAGAAATCCACAGCAAAGAGACACTTTTATCTTAAGGGAAAAATCAACTAAAATCAAAACAAGCAGTTTCTTTTTTCATGGTTAATTACCATTACACTTAAAATAACTTGTTACTTATTGTTTGTGTAATTTAGGCTCGAGGGAGGAATATGTGAAAAGTCCTGCTCCAAAAAAGCTTCAAGGAAATAATTTATGAGAGCTCACAGATAAGAGCCTTTAGATTTGACATTTTGATTTCTATAATAAATTGTATTATTTTAAAAGTAAAACATCATGTAAATTAATTCATCCCTCAAGCAACATGTAGAAAATGCCTCAGACATGTTTCAACAAACGTTCACTCTTCAGCTATGTTCATTATAATGTTCTACTATGATAATAAGTGCTCTGTAAATCAATAAGTAAAACTACACAGTGCCCAATTTAGAAATGCAGCTTCCGTCTCCTCTTGTCCTTAGCAGAAGCAATGGCTTTAGTACTGTTGCGTCCTCTCCTCCACTGTGACTGCAGAAAGATTACGAAAGGCATTTTGTATGACTAGTTATGAAAGACACTCAGCAGGGCACTGAAAAGTTTTATGGGGGCTGTAGCAAATATCAACAGTTTACAAGGAAGGAGAAAAACAAGTGTCAAAAGTGATTGTTTTTATCTCCAAGCAATGAGGTGAGTGAGGAAAAGAAACTAAAGCCTATCAACTAGCAAAAATCCATTTCTTTCTCCTTCTTTCTTTGCCCCCTCCTAATTAGCAGCCAGGTTCTTAACTATTAAATTAAATTTCCTATAAGGCTTTCTGGGAAAATTCACCATCTCTTCTCTTTTTCTTTTTAATGCCTCTCCATGCAACCTTTTCATCTTTTGTTTCATTTCCATGCTGCAAAGACACAGTTCAGACAGAGGGTTTGATACTGCAGACCTAGTGAGGAAGAAGATAATTTGTTTCTTGCCACCAAGTTTTTCAGGGATACTAAAGAGATAGAGGTCAGCCTGACTCCTTTGAATTGCCACCTCCTGCTAGTCTTCCCCTTTCATAGGTGCTGCTTGCTGCCAGGTCAGCAGGGGTTTTTTCTTTTAGTACTAGATACACTCCAGATTGAAGGTGCTTATCTAAATAAGCAGGGATGCAATACACAATTATTACTTATCTAAATAAGTAGACTATAAAGCACAACAATGAGTTTGCAATACAAACACTAAAAAAAACACCAAACAAATATAAGCAACTTTGCACATACAGTTCATACAGTTTACTACAGCCTTTTCTTAATCAAGATGTTTGCAGAAAAACCTGACAAACAGATACTACGAGCATTCATAATAGGAAACCTGTTAATATTCCTATTCATAATAGGAAACCTGTTAATATCTTGGCAGATACTGAATTTCTGTAGAACATTCTGCACTAACCAAATAAGTAGAAAAGAGCATCAGGTAACCATGTGATGAAGCATAACTCTGTTGTCATATGCTTTCATGTCTTAGTGCACATACACAGAAAGTATGTATTTTATTTGCATGTACAAACACAAGATCAATGTTAGAACACATGGGATGTCCTGATTGTATGAAACTGTTATATTAAACTTGACCATGATAAATATCATAGTTGCTGTCATCCAGACAAAACAAAGAGTTGAAGTGATAGGCTGCAGAGGGAAGCACATATTAAAAGTTTATAGATGGATCCCTAAAAATACACATTTATAGTAAAAGCAATCAAACATACAGAGGCAATGATCAGGATCACTGAGCAAAATCTTGAATAGAGCAACAAAGAAATATAGGAAACAAATTGCCTTCTGGCACTACCAATAGTAATATCATAAAGATGATAGCTATTTTCTACAAATAAATCTAAAATGACCTTTTGGGCCACATACAGTCTGTGATAATTTGTAATTTACTTTCCTTGATAATCATGTCACTGGAAGCCTGAATTTTCCTTAATTTACCATATAGGATGAGTTAAGTGCAAAGACACCAAGAAGCAGAGACAGTGAATTAGCTGGGGTTAGAAGCAAAAATTCTATTAGGCAGCTAATTCTTTGAACATTGGGCTACGTAATTTTAAATTACTTAAACATCTGTACAAGAAACAAATAAATCCTGAAGGGTCAAATCCTGCAGTCTTTACTCAGACAAAATTCCCATTGACTCATGGGATTTGACCCTTAGTTGGGAATATGCACAGGTTCAGACCATCTTTTTCAAGCTCAGATGTGGAAATTCTCTTTGGAGCAGAAAAGTCCTCAGGGAAAGGCTTTCTGATACCACAAGCATCCAAGACACTAGTCTGGGCTAATCACTAACAGGTTAGCATCTCTGAAAATAATACTGTCTAACAGCAGAGGAATGTGTAGTCTGGTTCTCATAAAATTTCAAACCTGGGACAAAACAGAAGAATCTGGTAGAGCTACCTCTTTTTTCATCTGAATTAATAACACATTATCAGTTTGGTAAGAAAATATGAACTGTTATTATCAAGCTTCCAGATATACAATGGAACTTGGAACCAAATGTAGCAGTAAATATTTGCTACTGCTTAGTCACAGTAAATACCAAATAGCAAATGCTTATTTTTTTCAGCATTGTTTCACTTTATAAATACTTAATGAGTTATGCTATAAAACTATAAAATAATTCTAAATTTGAACATCCTTTGGGGGGAAAAAAGAAAATGCTACCACAGTACAGGAAAACCAGTAAATCTATCCTCAAGAAAAAACTCTCTCTTTCCTTAAAGAAAGACAAGAGGTTCCATGGCAGAAAAAAGTAAATGCCAAATTTTAATATCTCATTGCTTTAAAAATAACTGACACAGAATTTTACCCAGCTTATCAGTATCTCATGGTTTTTGCCTGTTATTTTCCAAAAAACAGATAGGTTGTTGGGTTTTTTTTCTTTTTTTTTTTTTTTTGAGGGGTGTATTTTCAGCTTTAGAAGCTCAGCTTGAGATAGTACAGGCCAAATTCTCACAAAGAATAAACAAAGCAGACTAGCATCTGAAGGTGCTCAGCACCCCTGTAAATGCAGGTGTAAGGTATATGAACCAGTGCATGTGCATTAAGCAACTTCTTTTCAACAGCTGGTACAAAGTGCTGGCAAGCTTTTGCTGGCCACCTTACCAGGCTGATAGATTTATATATTCATCCACAGGAGAAAGAGTCCAGGGTAGCAGATGCCCACAAAGTGAGGGGGAAGTTTGTCACCTGGGGAAAGCACGAAGAGATCAGAGGATCCAAGTGCTGCTGCAGACACTCTGCTCCCAGCAGGCATCTTAATTCCACTTACAGAAGGTTCTCCCTGGCTGCAATGTCCTGAGGACTCACAGACTCGAATTTTTCACAGCCTTATTCCTTTCTCTTGGGAATCCTTACAGAATTACTGGGAATGGTATTATTAAGCATCTTTAACTATCACACATCCAACATGTGTCCAATGTCTCCCCCAGAATAGATCCTAGATGTGCACAGCAACCAACTTAAAGTCTTAGTATGAAAAAGGATGGTCTATGCTAAGTCTCCATGTCTCAGAAAGGACCCACCAAAAATTTCAGAGCCACAGAAGAATGTCTGCAGGGATGCAATACACAAATATCCAATCTGGTAGAGAAAGAAACTACACAAGGGAAGCAACATTTAAAGCATGTTCTGCAAACAGAGGCAAATATTTTTTCTTATTTAAAGTTCTTTTAAAATACTATATATTCGTCTTAACTACTTATTCCGGATTATTACATTGCTTTAGCTTAATGAAAAGTGAAATAGAAAGACCAAAGTCCCTTTCCATAGACAAAATAGATTTAAAAAATGTGATGGCAAGTGAATCCCCCTTTATCACTCTTCCTGGAATTTCTATTGCAGAAATACAAAAGTCTGATTTATTTTTAAAGCATTTTAAACACATACCAACATTACTTGGAAACAGGCCAGGTAAAAAAATTCCATCAGAACTGACACCCTACAAACACATGTTACCAGTAACCGCTATTGAGCCTAAAGAAATAAATGAAATGCTATACCTTTGGCAATGCAACACTTGGCACATTGTCAAAGATTCATAGCAGCAAGGTATATATCTACTTTAAATATACAGAAAGCTCAGGACTATGTATTAAACACATGCACTGCCCCTCCCCCACCTTAAGAGAAGTCTTTTGTCCTCATAACTTTTAAAGTTATTTAAGGTCTTTTTTTTTTAATAAAACACTGGGCTACTTGTATTCCATAGATGACAAAAATAATGACTATGAATTCTCAGAAAATCTAATCCTTGCAAAACAAGCTTTACCTATTATTCAAAAAGTCTAGTTTAAAAAACAGGAGGGGAAGAATATCCAGCATAGATGAACATAATTTGAGGTGAGAGAATACATTCTTGAAAGTGTTACCTATAACAGAAGTTAGAAGTTTATTAGGGCTCTGGATATCTCTACCAAATCGTGGCTTGAAAGGCCACTATCATCTTTTAGCAGTGAATAAAATTCAAGCAAAAAAATTCAAATTTCATATAAATAGGAGTGGTTTCTAGGGTTAAAAAGCTGTCTACAATATCTGTGTTAGCTGCATCTTTACCTACTCTGTAACAAGACAATCTCAAAGAGCAATTCTCAAACAGCCAATGATATTTCTGAAAAACACTACAAAGCACACTTATGGAGTCTTTTACAGCAAGCACATGGGTGGATTTTAAATACCTCAAGATCTTCTTGTACTGTGGGGTAATTTAGACTCACAGGTATTACTGGAGTGATTCCATGGGAAGGAAATTAATAATAATAAATTAAAAAGGCATGTATCTTTTGAAAATAATGCTAAAGTAAATTTCTCCTCTCTTCACATATACCTTTTGTGCTGGTATCTGAATACTGCGTGTGGAAAACAGCCGTGGAAGTCAGGAGTCAAATGTCCCATTCACACCTTCCATTAGCAAACATGCTGAAAAAATATTCCTATGCCACTGCTACAACATGCAGAGGCATGACAACTGAGATTTTATGGCAAAAGATACAGGCTTGCAGGACTTTAAGCATATTCAAGGGGGATTGCATGTGGACCAGCAGATGAAATCACATGCATCTGTGGTGCTGAGGAGAGGTGTTAATTTTAAAATCTGTTCACTAGCCTAAAGGTGCAAGGGGGATGGCCTTTCTCCTGCTCAGCCTCTAACAGTAAATGATATCACCTTTTAGGAATTTTTTTCTGGTAATGAAAGCCACGGTGGACTGGAGGGAGAGAGTAAGGGACATCTGGATCCTCTTCTGGAATGACAATTAGGCAGTGGTCCATATTAACAACAGGCAGCCAGTAAAATCACCAGGGCTCATGCATCAGATATAAAGTGATTACCTTCAAATATTGATTTTACAGCAAGACCAGTCCCAGAGGTTATAATGGCTGTTGCTTGTTTCTGAGAGGACAGTTTTTGAGCACTGGAAGTGAACTCTATAAGGAGCTATTACTCCTCAACAAATATTTCATGCACTTTTGGTGGTTAGTGCCATGGAGACTATCCCAACAATCAGTGTGTCTAAGGGATTAGAAGAAATTATTAGGCCAAAGTATTTTGTTGTTACTTGCTTTCCCTATCTTTTATGTAACACTGACTTTGGACATTTTGCTAGGAGACTTAAAGTTCTCCAATTACTCTAATAAGGCCAGTGAGTCATCCAGCTCTCCTACTGCCTGAAGAAAGTGGGGCTGGGATAAGTGGTAATGATGTAAGGCCAGAGACAGGACAAGGTTACAGTGGTTCACCACAGCCTGTAGGGATATACACAGATAGATTCTGGGGCTGGATGGACATACCTGCTTTAAGGCTTTTACACTTGTAATGTATGGATATTTGGGGATATAGCACATCCACAAGTCAGGCACAAACACGACTGCTTTTCATCACAGCTGTGCGTGCTTCTGTGTGGCACTCACACTGCTTTTCCTTCTCTTCCTCCAGAAAAAAAAGTTACCTGAATGCAGCCTTTCCCTAAATCTGTGACAAATCTGAGCTGCCTTTGAAGATTTGTGTCTTTACAAATGCCTGTGACAACCTGCAGCAGCCAAAGCCAGCAGGTGCAGGTGCCTGAGCCTCCAAACATCAACAGGCTGTGGCAGGACCAGGGTTTGGTGCAGAGCTTGGCTCCATCACCCAGCTGGGTCCCATCTGAGGGACCTACTGTACAATCAGCCCTAATGCCCTCAAATGAGCATCTCTTGTGCACTTCCCTCAAGGGCAACAGTAATGTTTCTACTCACAGCCACTTGTGAAGACCACTGAAAAATGGCAGCTAATGCTGAAAGCAGCTGCCCACTTATTTAGCAAATTTTCCTGTAGATAGCACTTATGCTCTTGACACTGCAGCTGCTGCTAGTTCCTATCTATGTGAATCTTTAAGAATTTCTTTAGATGGAGATTTCTAACACATCAAAATATGTTTCCTAGCACAACTTAAAAGCCATTCACTCAGCTAGGTTGAGTTAAACCTTCAGAGAAATCCTAGGTTTTAACTAGGCAAGGTTCCAATGTGAAAGTTTATATTGTTTGGTTATGTCATGCCTAAAACGTAGTAGCTAACATGTTCTCATCAAAACCATTAACTAAAATATTGGTATCTACATGCTGTCTCAGTTTCTGCCTCTCCCTCCTGTCTGTGTCTAACAGCAGGTTCTAGGCAAGTTTCATAACTCTGAGCATCATGAGCTGGTGTCAGTGGAAGTCCCTTGACCACAGCATCCAGCTGCTGCAACAAAAAAATTCTCCAGTTTCTGTGAGGTACCAACACCATCATGGTATCAGCTGTACTCCTCCAGAAAATGGGTTGAGTTGAGAAATCTGCAGAACTTCCTTCATCATTTTTCTTTATGCAATTTTAAAAAGTGTTTTTAGTTCCAAACCACTGGGGCTTAAAATATTATAAGGATGGAATAAGGAAAAAGTTCTTATTTTTCTTTTAAAAAAAGAAAAATTATTTTCAGTTTAGAAACTCAGAACAGCACGTTGTTATACTGGCAGATACCTTTATTTTGAATATAGTGCAAAATTGCAACCTTTTACTGTCTAAGGACTGTTACTGATTATTCCATAAAACACATCTAATTTTTTAACTACTGTTGGTCTGTTAGGTACATTTGGTTACCCACATAACTTGTGCTACCCATATATCCATATATGAGACAGCTCACTTATTTACCCTACGACATATAGCTTTAATTTGAGCTAACACCATTGAAATATATAAAGAATATCCCTGACACTCACATGAAAGATTTGACTGAAGCATCACAAAAACACATTGAGCAATCAACACCAACACACAGTTAAAATAGATTCTCCTTTTGCACAGGAGGACATTGCTGCTGACATCCTATGCCTAATATGACATTAAATTAGCAGAAAACATCAAGAAAAATCCACCTCCAGATATGTCATCTGTAACAGTGTGTGATCCTCCAGATATACTCCATTAACACAGATAAACTTTTAGAAAGTATGATATGATCCATGATGGAGGGACTAACTGTCCACTATCAGACATTCTGAGGCCTATTGAAGTATGCTAGTAAATCTAGCATAAATACAAATTGCCAAGATGACTTATTGACATGCAAAGTTACCATTTTTAATGGGCCTTCAAATACTATATATGCCTCTTGGCTACCTTTGACAATAGGATAGCATGTAATATCTCTTTTTCTTGACCTTTCTTGCTGAGTACTTTCAAAATCTTTCAGGTGCAGATCAGTACAGCAGGACTAAATCTCTTGGCAATTGTTAGGTCTCTACTGGACCATAATGAAGACTAAACTGTACTTCTGCTCTGCAGTATGGTCTTTGCCATTCAATACAATTGGGGAAATTAATAAAAAATCTCATTTATTGTAAAATACAGATCTTTCTGGCTTTTACAGAAGTGTTAGGAACGATAAGGACACAAATCAGCTTCTCACCCTTATAAGGTCTAAGGAAGAGAGAGACATGTTAGCAAGCTTCTATCCTTAAGGTAAAAGGCCCATTTTTTCAATTTTCCCCTGAGTCACTTCAGGGCCAGAAAGCATCCCAAAGACACAGAGCCAGAACTATGAACAGTCATTTGCTGCCTCAATATTTCTCAAGGGAATTAATCTGTAAATAACAGTTAGAAGTTTTAGGTGATTCCTAACAAACCATGTGCAGCAATCCAATGCCACTTCTAAAGCCATAACAGAAACAAAGTCAGTATGTAAGATTTTTATTTACCTTTATATTGCTCAGGCTATGTTTCAGCTCTCACAATATCCTCACTGATCCATATTCTGACAACTGTATCGGTTCGGGCAGTACCTTACTCTCCAAAGGACAAGCCACCAAAATACTTGAAAGATTGTGACAGAAGAAAGTATTCTTTGTAAGACTGTTCTTGTCAGAATAGGGTCCTTGGATGATGACTCACTGGGCTGGAATGTGGTGCATTGCTATTATTCATTTACCATTTAATGATACAGACTTTTAAAGTACAGCTCATACTCGACTGTTCTAAATCCTCAGTGCGAAAAAAATCTCAAATAAGATGAAAATTATTCAAGACCTTCAAAGTGCCACATTAGTTAAAATCAGCAAAAGTAGAGAAAGGAGATATGCAGATAATAAAGCAATCAATAAGACAACCTGATTGAAAAATGTTTTAGGAATGGTGATGTCAAAATAAACCTTTTTTTTACAATCTAATATAAATCTAATTGGTTCAAGTATTTAATTACACTTTACATTGCTAATATTAGTACCAAAACAAGACTATTTCAAAAATCCATTTTTTGCCAGTTTTTTATATTTCATCTTTCATTTTGATCTGATTCCTTAATACTGCATCAATCATTTGTAGTGGTTGAGATATCCTACTAGTTTATAATTGAAGAATATTTAATCTTTATAAATACTCTCTCTCTCTCTCTCTCTCTTCAAGTTCTGTACTTTGAATATATCCAGAATTTTCAGGAAAAGCTAAGAATGAATAGATCAAAACTGATCTATGGTACAGTAACCAATTGATTTCTGTTAATGCAAACTCCATTCACTGATTTTTGAAAATAAACATTGAATTATTTTTTCCCATTATCAGTGTTTGACATGACACTCAAGGATACATTTAAATCAGACACACAAAACTCTTGGATTGATGTAAGAGTGTTAGGTTAAACTCATTTTTTAAAAAAATTATATTTTAATCCCTAAAGGATAAACATTTATCCTCTAAGATACAGGGATAAAGATTTTAATGGCATCTTGCTTTGGGATTCAAAATAAATAAGGCAAAGATGAGTTTCCATCTTCTTAAAACTAAATTACAGAGATTAAAATATATAAACACAAAATGAAGGTATTCCATTTGCATATTATATTTCGCTCTTAAAGTTGATATTGAAGATTAAGGGTCAGCATTTAATCCTCACTATCCTAATCCCTAAAATTACAAAGACAGGCATAAGTGCATGTCTGCTCCACTAAATTACCTTGAAAGAAAGCAAATTCCGGATGAAAAGGGAAGCATATTTATATTATGGTGATTTAAAATCTGTCGCCTAAACACATCTTCTCCCCTCTATCCATTGACCTAAATTGCACACTAAAAGCTTGCTTGTCTGCAAATGGGCAGCTAACACTTTGAGACAATCCAGAGATTCTTCACTTACGCACAATCATGCCAACTATTTTTCTGACTACAATAAACACTGTCTTGTTCATATTTTGCAGAAACAAGAGTCAAGTTACAAACCAGAAGAGTTTCTCTACTTTTCCCAGCCCGATTCCTAGATATAGATAATTCTATAAATTTAAGATTCTGAGAGAAAAATGTATTAATGAAAATTAGTAGGTCAAGCATGCTCTGACTTAAAGTCTAAGGGAACTCTAAGGGGAATTACACTCCAGAGGATACTGTACCTCAGACGAAGCAGAATTATAACATACAATAACCCTAGTCTCTAAAAGAAAAAAAACTGTAAACCAGTACTGATTGTACCTTATTCATCTGTTTCTCTAAAATATTAGCTTTTTCCATAGGTTATATGGAGCAACTGAAATTAATAATGGAGCTGCCCCTGACTTGAATAGGACAAGGACATCAACCCTCACTGTCTGTTCTGCTGCCTTACCAATATTAAACTGCAATGGAGAAAAAAACCCTCACAGATGAACCAACAAAAATACCAGGATATAAAACAATAAAAGCAAACTGAATCTCATAGAACTGTATCCTGTATTTTACATTCAATATTTATCTACTTCCTAATATTGCAGGTTGATAGAAGTGCTACGCCATGTACTGAGGTAAAATATCTATGCTGCACTCAGTCCTTCAGATTTGCCGTGAGAGTTATCTATGTCTGTACCAAGATGTTCTAATATTTATTTTTGAAGAATTTCTTTGCAATTTGAGCCATCTAGAAGAGAACTATTTTATCATGACTATCAAAATAAGAAGCTCTGTAATTATAATCATAAAGAGGGCACTACGTTCCTTCTTTTGAAGTTTATTTAACATAATTTTATACTCTAAAGGGAAGACAAAATCCATGTTAAAAACCCATTAGCAAATAAGGTTTTTTATCTGTAAGGGCATTTCTATTACTGACCATAAGGTTTCTCTCTACTTATCAGAATGTCTGGAGCTACAATGCAATCCCTACATATAAGAAAACTGAAAAACATCTCAAGCTTAGTTACTGAATTTAAACTCTGTACATTCCTCCATTACAAGCATATTTTAGAACTATCCTAACAGTTTTGCCACTAATTTTCATCCTCTGTAGGTTTAAAAAAACCTCAAACAAAAACCCGTAATAAAAGGTTCAGTCATCTCAAGGAAAAAAGCTCCACACAACAAATGCTGCTGTGATTTTCGGTATTTCAGAGCCAAACCCCTGCTGCTTGGTCATGATAGTTATAAAAGCACACTAATGAAAGCAGCAAAATTTATAATTAATTTTAATTCTGATGAAACCATACTGCTCTAATCAACTGCCTATCAAATGTCGGTGCAAATTACACTAACAAAAATAATTATTACGACAGGTTGGCAGAATAAAATTTTCCATATACTCCATCTGCATAGAGAATGCCTGTGTGGGAATTGCTTTTAATGAACAACAAATTACAATTACTAAACTAAATGAACCATCTGCCTTTTTTGTTTGTTTTCACAGTCTCACTAGTACAGGGTGCACTGTCAGCTTAATTGCCATTCAAAATGGCAGACTGACCTACCATCAGACTTTCAAGTCCACAGCATTTTAACTGAAAAGCCACAGCAGATGTTTTTAATTTTATGAAGAGGACAAGTATGTTTTATAAATATATTCTAAATATAAAAGGCCAGTGTTTAAATAATAATAATAAGGTACATGCCTATTTCAGACTGGAGGGCTTGTATGACTAAATATCTCTAAACCCTAAATTAGCACATGAGGTATTCATGGACCAATACTTATTGAAACAAGTCTTGATGTGCTTTATTAACAACTTTGTTCAAGAAAATGTTCTGTCTCTAGTCTTTAATAAGTGACCACTGTTTTTCAAAGGGGCACACATGAGGACTTGTAGCAATGGCAACTATTAATAAACTTTTACCAAGCGTATTTCAAGTGCTTATTTGGATATGTCATCTGGCATTTCCATTAAAAAAAAAAAGGAAAACCAGTGTCTTATTTGCACGTCTCATACCAGTTGAGCTTTCCTTGCTGAGTTTTTGTTTTTGGGGACCATGATATTTTGTAACAGTTGGAAGATAAACTCTTAATAACAAACACTGAGGGGAAAAGAATCTGACCTGGGCATGCGCTTAAAAAAAGAAACTCAACTACTACTGCATAACATAGAAGGGGTGGTTGAGAAGTTTTATTTCATTATATTATTACTTATATAGTGGCTACATCAGCTCCATTTTCTAAAAGCCTGGCTCATGGCTTATTATTAAAAAATTAAAATGTTTTGGAAAATAATCCTTCTCTATTGAAGGGGCTGACCTGCAAGCCTTTGAGACAAAAGCTTCCCCTTTGTCTGAAGTACCAAAATCTTTCAAACAAAAACTAAAAGTACCACTGCTATAGAAGAGAAAAAAATAATGAAGAAAAGGAAAAAAAAGCCACACACAATGGAAAAAAAAAAAAAAACCAAACCAAAACAAAGCAACCAAAGTCGAAAACTGTGTCAGTATCCAGTGAAACTCTCATATCCCTGACATTGTCTCCAAATGCCACTGTGTTATTTCAGGTTTGAATCCCCAGTTCAAAGGACAGTTGTAAAAAGGAGAGAGTTAGGAAGATGCTTGTTTGTTTCAAACAGCTGTGGTTCAGAACTATGGGAAAGTGATCAATAAATGTAAATACTATTTTATGTTCTGTTTTTATTGTCATTTACATGTTCATTTTTAATTTATTCTAGGCTATTGTGACAATATACAAGACAAAGGGAAAAAAGTGATTAAGAGAATGGGCATCTCACTTCTAAGTATATTAAATCATTTAATGACCCATATACAGAGTGATGCAAAGTAAAATCAACTTCTATTTCCAGACCTCCATGAAGCTGGATAAGTGAAGGTGGCTTAAAATCATTCCTGTTTTAGGTCAATGTTATTTATCATCATCCACACTTGGAGCTACTATACATTGCTTCAAAATACTAGATTTAGCTGGTCTGCATGCCAGTGCCCACTCACATACCCATGTCTGATTTGGGGATTAAAATAATCCTTATTCCCTCCCCCTTCTACACACCTCTGGTTAAGACTAGAAATAACAAAGAAAAATCTGATTCCTCTACTAGGATATTTGATTTTAAAAGGTGCATTACAGTGATTACATTACAGTGTTATTATAATTAATATTTACAATCACTAACTTGTAATACCAGTATTACTAACTACAGTTCTTTGCAGAGATATGTGAAGAAGATATGTTAAAAACCTATTAAATGTTAGTTCATTCACTGAACAGTATTAATAAAACTGCTTCATTCTCATTTTCACTTTGCAGTAGTCTTGTTTCTCTTGCTACTTGGACTTTATTTGAAGAAGCTTTTATTTGAAAGCCTTTGACTGACTTCCACATTGGTTTACCTTCCAGGGTCTGCCCAGTATTGTTTGGGGTAATGTTTTTTCCTCTGTAGTTCTTACCATCACAGCCTGGATGTCTGGAAAAAATCACATCTCAATTTTCCCTTTGAGGTCTTTCCTCAAATAATCAATGTATTTTCTTTTTTTCTACCAGAAGAAGCTTTCCTGTTCTTTTGGGTCAAGCAAAACCTTTCCCTCCTACAGCTTTTCTTCTAGTCCCACTGACATACTAACGTCTGTGAATTCTCCAATACATTATTAATACTCGGCAGGGAAAGAAAACAGGGAAATGTGAAAAATACCATGCTGAACAACATGCCTCTCCCTAAAGAAGACTGATCCCTCTATTGCAATTCAAATCTTCTGCTCTCTCATATTCTGTCTGTATTACAGTGCTTCCTAGCAGAGAGTCCAAGCGCCTGCCCTACCATCTCCCAGCCCTGTATGGGGACAAATCCCTGCAGAGGACCAGGGTACCCCTGCTTCCCCTATTCCATTTAAGACCTGGGTTCCACACACAGATGGACTGGCCATGGTTGGAGAGATGCTGTGTCAGGACCCAGACAGCTATCAGCACAGAGCCTCTGTAGGCCTGGATTGTTTATTCTGCTCACAACGTTCACAACACTGGAGTTTGTCTTCCTAATCCTTGCTCGGAGCAGAGTGTACAGAACAATTAATAACAGCTAGCACACAGAGGTAGCACATTACTGTGATGCCTGTAAAACTGCTGTGAAAAACAGTAACCTGAGTCAAGGCCTATCTCACACGGTGCCACGTGGGTTCTGCAGAACTAGCTGTCACTGGAACCAGGCTGCAGATGCTTCATCCTCTTCCAAGAGGCGGAATAAAATTGGGCTTCCTAGAAACGTGGAGAGATCTTGAGTGGTACTGAATCATAACTGGTCTTAGAATGATCAGAGAGTTTCCATTAGTCATCCAAATTTAAAAAAATATATTCAAAACCTGTACCTTTACATATTGTACTGAGGATATCAAATTATCTATGGAGAAATGCTGATGAATTATTACTCAAATGCAAACCCACAGTCTATGAATGCTCATCTGAAGGCAAACTTTTTGTCATGCTCTTCAAGCAGAAACAAATTAATTAGTTGTCAAATGGCCCTTTCTGTCTATTGTTTGTACTTCCAAATTAAATAAATGAAACACTAATTATGACACAGACATATCCTCTCCCACGCTGAGTGATAAGCTGACAAAGAAAAACAAAATAACCCAGACATGCAGATTCAGTTGTTTACTGTTGGAGTAGTACCTTTCCTTAGTGAGACTAAAATTGTGAACAGAAAGGCATCTTATTTACATTTGAAACACTCAGTTCTCGTATTCATTTCTGAAGTCTAATGTTGTCCTTTGAGAACAGTCACTGAGGGAGACGGAGAGATGGAAATGCAGGAGCAACACAGTGAATCAGCCCCTTGGCCCAGGTATTCCCCCATGCTCTCTGTGCACACAGCTAATGTCAGATCCACAAAAAAGCAGGGTACAAATAAAAGCCCCTAGAGAGCCTCAATGAATGTGCAGTGCGATGAGGGATCCTTGCCTGACCCTGGAAGACAGTCTGTTTATATCCTGACTTTAACAATAATAATAGAGAACTAAACGTTCTTGTATCTTTTTGTTTTAGCCCACATAATCAGAAACATCATTAATGTTCATGCCCTTATCCTTCTTAAAAATCCTGATAAACTGTTTATCCGGATAACCCCCCACTGCAGCAGTGAATTTCACAGGCTGATTATTTACTGCAGAAAAAAAAAAAAAAGAGTAGCTCTGAGTTTCCCTGAATGCCACCCCCTCTCCTACTACAGTGTCAAGTAAAGGGAGCACATGGCTGGGTTTCACTCTCTCCTTCATCATTTTACATACAGCCCTAAGCCATACCACCTTGTGCTATGATCCCTTCAGATCTCGCAGGCTAAAGCAGGGTCAGAACTCGGAGGGGAGATCTCCAAGGAAAACACCAGCTACAAAAAAGAGTTTTGGTAATTCATTGATGGTGCTCTCTGTCTAAATTAGTAATGAGTCAGTGCCCTAGCTTGGTTTAACAGCACCATCCTGTTAGGAAATGTTTCCTTTTGGTTGAAACAAAGAACAGATTTCACAACTGCTTGTACTTAATAAAGTTATTAAGTACGTGGCACATTTTTTTCAAAGGAGGAAGAGTGTTAAGACAAATGTCTTGGCCAAATTTCAACTTGTAATTATGTTTTGCCTACCTACAGGCAATTCCCTGTGCAGTTTCACTTGAACATGGCCTTTTTTTGCTTTTTTTTCACCTGCCTTGAAAATACTTGCAGCGCACTGCTGCTGCACACAGTTGAACACGAGCTTTCTTCAATTCTACCAGTATGTACATGAAGATGGCCCTATATGCACTTAGGCTAACACAGAATGAAGGAGCACTGAATTTAATTAAAATCTTTAAAACATTTTGAAAGCCTCCGAATAAAGGCTTTACAAAATGTAAAGTATCACCATGGTTTCTACAGTCTATTTATTTAGACTTAATAAGATTCCCTTCACATATACACACACACAACCTTTTTTTGCTTTGCTAAGTAAATGCACATTAATAAATAGTAGTGCTACCCAAGCCATCAAAATTTATTTTCTAAGAAAAAACTCTCCTAGCATGGCCACCTTGTATTCCCTTTACCCTGTAAGAAACTGAAGGGCAAGTGCAACTTAATGATTGGTAGAAAGATCAAAATTGAAGTTTTTGATCAAGAAAATGAGAAAACAGATTCTTCATTTGCTAACCAGTCTCTAAAAACACAAGCTTTCAGTATCTTTTGATATTTAGCCCAGGACATTGTTAGCTGATCTGAATTATGTATGTGAGGTTTTAGAGAGAATTGAGGTCTGACTCATTTCAGTCTTTATAGGTTGAAACAGAGCGAAAAGTGCAACTAGAGGCAAGTTGAGAGAGTTGGAACAGAGCTGAAACTGCATCTGCAAAATACTTGCTGTCAGAAAAACTGGCCAATGGATAGACAGCTATATTGCTGGCAGCTCCATTCTCATCAAACTTTACAGGTTTACCTCTCTTTTCACAGCAAATCTGAAGGTGGTAACCTGTAGGCCATTAAGTTCTGCAAGTTCTGCATTTATAATTAAAGTGGGAGAGATTAAAGATGGAGAGATGGAAAATACTGGCTATATTCATCTGAAATTCTTGAATTAGTTCCTTCCATGCCCCACCTCTTGGCTGTTTGCTTTCCATTAATTTCTCCATACTAAATCTGCTGACCCAAGCAAGGAATTTGTTTCAGAAACAGCTATGTTTAAACATATACTGCAGAATATCCAGGGAAAACACATTCTGAATGTGTAAACTTAGCATTCATGAAACAGCCCATTTCTAATGGTACATTTGCAATCAATCAGGGAACAGAAATATACCAGGTGTCAAACCAAAACTAACCAACAAAGCACAAAACTTTAAATGTATTAAATATTGCAATTGACTCTAGGTTTCAGCAGCATCAGGACTTGGCACAGTTTTTGGAAGACATTTCTAAGACAAAAAAATTTGAGAGAAGCCAATTTGAAAGAGAAGCAACATCTATCCATGTAGCAACCAGCCACATATATACACAGACATTACCAAGGGATGCTTATCACTCCTTGGGTTACCTCAGGAGCCAAATGCAGAATCAGCATGGCTTGTGAGTGTGGGACAGCTGTGTGGTGCTGCCTTGGCCATTCCTACCACCTGTGCATCCCACCAGCAGACCTCAGTTTACAACACAGCTGCTATATCCAAACCCCAAGGCTGGCAAGATACAGAGTCAACAATGGATTTCACCATCCAAATCTAATGATATTTCTGTGGAGATGAAAATCATCTGCATCATGGAGACACCCGCACCTCAAGCAAAGATGATTCTCCTGTAATGGCCTTGGGCATATGTTAATCAGGAAGGGTGACCAACTAGAACTCAGCAATACTCCACGTGGGAGCACATGAGTGAACCACTGGGCTGATGAACAACCACCCCAAACTACCCCCGCTCCTGAGTCCTCCTGTAAAAAAAGAATGGAATCACTCAAGAGTAACTTCATTTATTGCTCTCATGGCCTTCAGCAATTCATCAATACCACTTTATCATCAGATGTATCAAGAGTATCCAGCAGATCTACAATAATAGGCATGCTTTAATAGTGTCTAAAGGGTAAAGAACTGCCCTGATGGCTCTGTCATCAAGTGCAGCTAGTAGCACTGATTCTGCCTGTCATCTTGCCTTTAAATACAGCAATTCCACATGCAGGTGTATTGAAGTGGCAGTAGTTTCACCAATTGACGCCTTAATGTGCATATTCAGTCAATCCTAATTTGACTCTATCTTCTGCTAAGAGAGTAGGTTAGAGTTCCCAAGTCAAACTCTCCACAATTTTTCACTGTAATTGACATCAAATATTCTAAAATATATACATATATTCATTTCAATAATCAGTACAATTAGTTGTGCACATAAATATTTAATGAGCCTTTGAACTAAAGGTTCAACAGTTTAAGAGACTGGTAATAGGAAACAATATTTATTTCATTGGTGGGTTTTAGGATCCTGAAAATGAAAGAAAGAAAAGATCTGTTCCTTCTTATTGCTAGCATAGAGTTATTCCCTGTAGTGATTTGACCAGATTAAAAATCAGCATTTATACAAAAATCACCAGTTCAAAAGAGTAGTCCAAATCTGGTGTGATTACAATGCTTTTGCACACCATCTCATGGTCCATCAGAAATGCTCTGGCACTCTTACTCTGTTTTTAGCTCAGGGCATAAGTCATCATAAGTCAGTATTGCCCATTGTTGCTATAATAAAAAAAAGGAGCAATGGAAATGATAGCTCAAGTATCACTACTCCTCCTCTTTACCACAGGACCATGCTTGCATTCAAGCCATTATACTGGGAGATTCTGCACTGATGCTCTGTAGTTAGCAGATATCACTTGTCTGCCCTTTCAATGCAACTTTGAGAACTAAAATTTATTCAAACAATTTTTAAAAAGCAATGCACAAATTGAGACCAACCTGTTTAAAGACACTTGAACTGCAAAAGGCACCTGAACATTAGAATTAAAACAAACTCTGGGGATTTATGCTATAGGAGTTAAATTAATTTCAATGTGAATTTTACACTTTGATCACCATGCAAAAGTGAATTCTTTAAAACACATAGATAAGTTTTGATATGAATTACCGTTGTTTGTTGTAATATTCTATTATTTATAGCAGCATAAATCACACAAGTTCCCAAAGGGTTAATACAACTAGATGACTGAAATTCATGAGCATAATCCTAAACAAGTGAGTTGAAGTTCTATCAGGTCTATTTCATAGCATCAGGGATTACTGCTAGCAGTCTAATCCTACTGAGCCTAAGGGAGGTACGTTGTATTGTATTTGAAATCCTGGCCAGGAAAGAACGGAAGGTTAAATGGGTGCCTTGCTCTGTAATCAAATATCACAGGCACTACTTATCTATTCAATGAACAACTAACGTAGAAAATCAATTAGGAAACAAATAGCTTCTTCTTTTGATTTTTTTTTTACCTAACAAAAAGAGAGAGTGAAGAGTAAATGTTTTTATAATACATGTTTAATGAAACTATATTATAAAATAATCTATACATAGACTAGCAAAGATTAACTCGAAGGTACAAAACACCCCATAGCAACTGCTGGTGTTTTAATGTTATTTCTTTAAGTACCAGGGCTAATTTCAAGGCTAGTGTGTTTTCAAACTCTGGCAATTGAGCATCTTCTGAGCACATAAAGCAGCACACAGAAACTACTCATAAAAAAATATTAACTGACTGCAGATAATTGGACTGTGCTCAAATGAAATCACAAATACATATCCGGTTGTTTGTAACTGAACATCTTAAATTATGTATCAGCTGTGAAGAGCATTTCTTCAGCTGTGCATCATCTTTTGTTCACTTGGTTAAAATCCCAGGAGTACTGAAAAAGGCTGAAGCTCCTGCTGGTCTTTGTTCCCAGCAGGGAGAACTCCCTTTTGGTGGTCTTGAGGTTAACACCCTACCCGCCTCCCCCCCCATACCTGTCATTCTGAATAGACTTCACAGTCTGTGCACACAGACAAACAGCCTGACCTGGCCAGCTAGCTTGACCCCTGGGCAGGAAGAAGATCACATCTGGTTATTAATATTGGTACATTAAAAAAATGTAATCTTCAAGGCACTTGGAGAAGCAGGCTGGCAATTATACAGTATGTAGGGGATGTCAGTCAGGGAGCATGTTAGCCTGATATTATGTCCGAGAACACTAAAACGTTCATTTTGCTCTGATGAGGGGTTTCAAACACAGTCTCTCTCTGTATCTCTGAAAGCTGGCAGGAGAAGTTTGCCCAAAGCACTTAAAGCTCCAGATTATCTGTTCTTACACTTCACAATTTTTAGTCTGTTTTACACAGTTTTATAATGTAAAACATTTGTAGCTGAAAATTGATGCAACTAGAAAAAAGATCCCACGTGATTTTATAGTAGAGAAAGGCAACTAATAAAGGGAACAAAACCTCTCAAAATTACAATTGTGAAAAACGTGTTCCCATTGCATTCTCTGAGTATTTTACCTCTATCCAGATTTTTTAGTTTGTTCATTCTAGGCATCTGCATAGTAGACAGTTTAAACACAGTTTATGTAATTGGCTAAAATATACAGGAACACATTTGTACATGCTTGTGATATATATTATATACAGATGTATTTATACAAAGCTTTATATAGCACAGATTTAAGTGTCATGTGTGAAATCTTAGTTCCACCAAGTTCAACGGAAAATTTACCATTTGCTGGAGTTGGGACAAAATTTAACCCTACCTAAACAACACACTCCCATCAGGATATGTACTGTGAATATCAAAACCCTGGTTTGACCCCTTTACATAGCTAAATAATTATTCCTATGTGGCCCCAGTGGTTATACCTAAAAAAGAATGAAAGACCATGGTCTGGAACTACTATATGTCATGTGTTTTATCCCAGTCTTATTGATGCCACATGGAAGATTTTATATTGTCAATATGAACCCAGCATAGGTCCAGAATTCTTCACAAAGGGCACTCTGACTGCTCAAGGCACACTTCTACACCTGTCATGTGAAAGGTAGAGGACCATGGTCTTCAGAGAATTCTCAACTGAGTCCTAGATGACAGTGTCAACAAAATCTCTATGCTTAAAACAAGACCTAAAATTGTCTCCAAGAGTAATTATTATTAATGCTCCCAGCCCAGTTAGCTTAAATCAGTTGTCATTAGTTTGGTTTTGCTGCAAACCACCATCAAGACTTTTTCCTTGCTTTCAAACAAAAAATTTCCTTTCAGACTGCATTGGGGAAACACCCAGGATGGGCCTTTTACCAATAATGTGTTAATCTTATGATCTTTGAGTCTGAAAAAGGAGCTTCATAGCATTGGAGGTGGGAAGTTTCCAGCTTTTCAACAGAATGCTGGCACTTGTTTTTAGCTCTGATAGGCTTTGAGAAGTCAGACCTTCAAACTGAAATGCTACTATGTATGGAAAACCTATTACAGGAAAAATGTAAGACGTTTCTAAAATATATTAGTCACAAAGTTACAGCAGCATTTTTCCCTCTTAATATTACTGGGGCTTGGCTCAGTACATGCAGCCATATGAAAAAAAGAGCATTGATAGAGTTAGAGAGCATTCTACAAATTTCTAGCATATTTTTCCTAATGCAAAATATGCAGCAGGTTCAAAATGCATGGTAGCTTCCAGTGGGATATTCAGCACACCTTTTTTCTCTCTTTATTACTTGAAACAACACAGCCAACTCAAGCTCAAGACAAAAAAAAAAATGTATCCCAAGCATCCCAGATAAAATGAAATGCTCATAACAATGCACATGACAATGTACATAAACACTCCCATTCATCCACAAGAGAAAGTGGAACATAAAGTAATTGGCAGAAAAGGAGAAAAATATAAAGGGGTCCAGGGCCTGGTAATAGTGAAACTGGGCTAAGTGCTGCAGAAATCTAGGTGCAAACAGCACTGTGAAAAACAGACACGTAGAGATGTTGGTGGAGAAGGAAGAAAAATGTGGTGAGGTGGTAAAAAACGTCTGTGTGTGCAACTGAGGTTGCAAAGAGTAAACCACAAGGCAAGGATGACACTATGCACACTCCTGAGGGAGCTGGCATTTTGGAGTGAAATTCCAAGCTTCAGGCAAGAGAGGAAATGTTTCTGACAGGTTGGGGCCTTTTAGGGTGGAGGCTTTCTGGTTTTAAATAGCAGCTGCTTAAAAAATGTTCACAAATGTGGAATAATTTAGGAGGAGAAATGGGCTATAAATGAGGTGTCCTAGAGTTTATGCTCACCCACAAAGTATGTCATGGTTATCAATACCCAGTAACCCGGTTTGATATGTAAAAGATATTTGGGAAGTGGATTTCATTGTATCAACTCACACTCTGTATCAAACAGGCAAAATGCTTCCATGAGAGGGAAAACAGTCCCAAATTCACATCCTCTCCTCCTTTACACATCCTCATTGCAGAGCAGTCTCTCTGACTCTGCTTTTGTGACTAGCCTTTTATCTAGAGCACCAGAAACAAATGGGAAAGCCCTAGAAATAAACTTTGGGAGAAAAACAGGAACAGTAACCATCAATTTCAGCAAGAAATTACTGAAATAACAGGACTTTTTGAACTGGATAATTTCTCACAGTAGTGACAAACCACAGTAGTCAAACCACAGGAGAGCCATGTCCCAGTCAATTGACAGAGTTAAGAAACACTCATTTTGGAAAACTTCTCCATCCTTGGAGTAATACTACTGAGATCATCAATACTGCAACAAGATGGATTTAGCCTACATTCTTCCTGTCTCTTTCCTCTCATCACCATTTTAATAGGAAACAAACAACATTTTAAAAGCTTCAAACAAATTCTGCAGAGCATAAAAACTAGCAAAACCCCTGTATTTTTCCTGAATTTTAGCAAATATTTAGACTTTTGCTTAACAATACGACCTGCCTCATGCTAAAGAAATTTCACAGACTGCTCATGCCACTGGCAGCTGAGAATCTTATCTTTGTGGCATAGTGAGGAAATAATCCTCACCAAAACCTAAATGCTGGGTGAAAAGCTGGGGGATGGGATGTGTGAATGACAGCCTTGTGCATGTTTTAGCACTGAAAAAGGACAACTGGTGCTGGGAAAGAACTGTGGTAGTTCATCAAGCCCAGAACACACTGTCACAGCCCGGGAAGGCTCCCTGCAAGGTGAGCACAAGAAAAATGAAACCCACCTGAGCAGGGGATCAAAACACAGGACTGCAGTCAGACCCTACAGCTTGTGACAGCAGCCACTGCCTTTCTGTAGCAGATAAAAAGTTTTCTGAAGCCACAGGCGTCCCCCTGAGCCAGCTCTGCCTGGGAGCTCCCCATGTGTCCCTGGCAGCAGGGATTTCACTCTCATCACAGACACACTCAGAGGTACTCTGCCCCTCTGCTGCTGCCCTTCCCAGTCCTTCTCCTGCCACATCTCCTGCGAGGTGTGTGGTGGGAAGGACAGGGCACACACAGCTGGCTCCCTGCCAGCCAGGGACTCCCTGACACAAGGAGAATAACTCTGCCCTCCCCCACGGCAGGGAAATTGCATCAGATCTCCAGTTGCTTTTTTGCCCCATTAATGGCAGAAAGGGAGCTGAGCCAAAATGAGAGAGGGCTGTCCTGTGACTGTGTGTTTGTCATACGTTTCCTTGTTTCATGTTTTCTCCAATGACTAATAGCCTCTTTAGGAGTTCCAAACAAAAGTAAGCTATTCTAAGATGGAAATTGCTGGACATAGTGAGAAACATTAAGTATTTCTTTTTATGGGGGCATAGGAAATAAAAAAAGGAAAAAACCCTCAATGTTTATATACTTAAACTTCTCCAAAAAAGGGAGGGGGAAGAATGTAAAGCATTACAAACCTAATTTTGTGAAAAAAGTATTCAGTGATCTGCTGCCAAGATAAGTGCCTCTTTGCTTTAACTAATTAGCACTATTACAGGGTTCAGTAGTGACATTTCAGCAGTAATTGATCCTCTGATGCAATTTCTGTATATTTCAAACTAGCCAATACATCCAGACAAGAAGGCTGTGCAAGGATGGAGGCTGGCAGTCGGCACAGAGGTGCCGGTCACTCATGAGTATGACCTTGGATCCTGGGATGCTAAACAGATGCTGCCAGGAGGAGCCACTAGGACTCAGTATTCTAGAAAATCAGACCTCTAATCCCTCCACTTTTAGCACTTTCTACTGGCAGGTAGCACAGCTAATTTAAATTCAGGTATTGGCTGTCCTGAACTAGTGTTTATATACAGTCACACAGGGAATTTGAACTTCCTGGCTTGCCCTGAAATTAGTATTTCATTTCAAATGTTGTGCTGACTCGGTGGGGAGGGAATTTGGCATCATATTTTCAGATTACTTCACACTACATACAGGGTAACATAGTTACTATATATTTCTTTTTCTTCTAAGCCCTAATGTGAAAGGTTTTAATGTCAAGCAGCATGAAGGCCAGAACAATCTAAAAGTCAACATAGCTCCCACAGTATGAGTTCAACCACAACAGACATCCCATCTGTATTTCATGGTATACCTTAATAACAATCAATAATACATTAAAGTTAGCACCAAACAGTATGAAAAGAGGACACTACAAGGAGTCAATTGCAGTTATGCCTCAGCCCTGAAGTCTATATGCAGCAACAGCATCTTCTATTTTGCATCAATAAATAAATATCTGGGATAAATATTTGCAGATAGATGGTTAATTAGCTATTTCTGTTCTTCAGGCTCAGCAAACAGTTAACTGCCTACAGACATTTGCACCTCAAGCCACTAGGCATAGCAATACCTGTGGGAAAGCAATGAGAGGCAGGCAATGAGAAGAGACAGGCAATGTGAGACGGGCACAAGGAGATGCTTCTTTCTCTCACTCTCCTAATATTAGGGGGACTTTAATTTCTCCATGGGTTAATTCAGAGCTGGAGTTTTTTTCCACTCAGCTGGCTATGCAGAAGCAGCCTAACCATGTAATGTAGGCACTTAACAGAGGGGCAAAAAAGTAAAATGACAGAGGCAGAAAACAAGCTACATGAACTACCAGGGCATTTAACAAAATAAAAATTACCTCTGTGTCTTCTAACTGCAAACTAGGACTGATCCTGCAGAAGTCATAAAAGAACTCATGACAGTCAAGACCAGCCAAAGAACTAAGAGAAACGCCAGATACTTTTAAGGTTAGCTGAGCATGCAGAAGAAACTCAGTATGGATGGATAAATCCAAGAAAATATGTATTAGAAGAAATACTTTGAATGAATCAAACATTTTACTAGTGTCTAAGCTAAATGTAGCCACTCCAGGACACTTCAGCATCAGTTTGAAGGGGGGGCGTGGGAAGAAGCATGTAATGAAAGGCAACATATTTCCAGCACAGACTGCAATAGGATTTGTTTAAAGCAGATTATATTTTTGGATGCACCAGGCATGGGACAGTAAGATCATACAGTTCCACTGAGAACAGCGTGTTCAGTTCTGAAATATCTGTGTATCTCCAGAAAAATTTAACACTGGTAAAAGGAGTTCAGATATCAGTGATGGGATTAGCAGAAATGTGGAAGAACTTCCACTAAAAGCAAGACTGAATGGATTGAAATTTTTTGTGTAAATAAAAGAGACATGATAAAAGGACCATAAAGTAATCATAAAGATTATTGTGAAGTTATAAAAATTATGTAAAATATCATAAAGCAAGTAAGAACACATGATCTTTTTTCATTCTTTTACCAGATGAATAAAAACATATAAAACTTAATAAATTAATGGCAGAAAATTTTAAATTAACCCATGGAAATCCTTCCCACTGCATGTGATTGAGCCAGAAGTTCACTTTATAAACTGATTTGATGTTTGTATACCTATAAGACTACCCAAAGGCAACTTAGGGGGGGAAAAAATATGTACTTGAATTTGTATGATGTTAATTCATTGCAAAGTACAGAAGACATATGAAAAGAACAAGCATTTTCCTGTATAAGCAACATTATTCTACATTTGCCCATGGAATCTTTTTCTTTTTTTTTTTTTTTGGTCTGCTTTGCTCTCAGAAGCAATTGTTGTTAGGCAGTCTGTAGCAAAGAGATTAGATAAGGTGGACTAATGGTATAATTTGCTGTGATAGGACAATGATTGCATACTTGGCCTATTAATGTGTTGTTGCTTTTAAAATAACATTCTCTTCTGTTATGGACAGCCACTTCAAGAAATGTACTTAACTAACTTTATTTGCAATAGAGTATTTTTCATTAGGACAGGTTGGAAAGATATCTCATGATTAAGTGACTCAGAAAGAGCTCCAAAGAAAAAAAGAAATATTCTTTATACCCAGACCAAATCCTGATAATTTCAGCCCTAAAAAAAGTGT
This sequence comes from Agelaius tricolor, assembly GCF_023055355.1. NCBI lineage: Eukaryota > Metazoa > Chordata > Aves > Passeriformes > Icteridae > Agelaius > Agelaius tricolor. The sequence continues at coordinate 65,324,069 of NW_027269262.1, read as the reverse complement.
GTATAAAAAAAATTACAAGTAACTGGGAGAAGGAAATTAGAAGAAAAATTGAAATCCAACTTTGACTGCAGCAGATGCAAACATATACAGACCTTCGTACAGCATTAGAGAGGATGACAGAAGCAGCCTGGGGTATGTATGGACACACGGAGTTTTAAATCCTGGTTATGCTCCTGGGAAGTGCACACTTTTATAACCACTCACACCTGCCCTTTTGTTACTGTCCACTGCACTTCCCGTGCAAGAAACCCAGCCTCCAACAATCCCAACTTCCCTCCTAACACTACTGCAGGATAAGTGTCTCTCTTGTGGGTGTGACCAACTTCAGCCTCCAACTCTTCCCAATACTCGAATCCATCCTTCCCAACTACAGACACTATTAAGTCCATGTAAAAATAAATATATGCAGACAGAAAGACAGACATATGGGAAGAACTTGTTATGCTTAATTATAATTCTATGAGGACCATTTAGACTGTCAGATGTACTACAGGCCAACCTCTCAATCACCTGTGCTCAGTTAGAGACACATTGGGTTTTTTTTCCCCAAAGCCATGCTCTGTTTCCCAGTACAGACAGTATTGACCTTACCTTCTAAATCTATTAGGACAAACATCTACTAGAAGTAAAGGAAAGACATTTGTTTAGTTCCTGTTGTGGACACATGAGGCATAAAACCTTTGTATCTGGAGAGCACAAAAGCTGAGTGAATTGGGATACAGGCTCTCTGTATAGCATGAGATTTTGAAGTCTCCTTTTTTTGATTACCAGCTCAACTCTTCCTTATCATAAAAATTGTTACTTACACCAAACTCTTCAATACCAGCATAGCTCTTGTATTTTGTGTGCCCCAAAATGCTTTGGGTAAACCATATCATCTATTTGATGATTTTGAGGTAGCTGAGGCCACAGAATTAGAGCTTCTCAGTGAAAAATTCATGAAATAAAAGAAAATAAGTATCCTAGCAAGACTTCTTGGATCCAACCCCTACATGTAACATATTGAGTCACAGATGATCCCACAAGCCTATTTTTGTTTTTTGAAAAATAAAAAAAGACAACACAAAAAGGCAAAAAAAAATTTCAAAGCGACTACAGAGTGTCTGAGTAAGGATTTTCTCTTTCTTGAAAATACCTGTAAGCAGTCCTAATGACTAGCTACAAAGATTTTCATTCATTGAGTTCTATAAGTCACAGAAATTTAAGTGTTGTGAAGATATTGTTGAAGCCTGACACACTACAAAACACACCAGTGGAGACAGGAACAGAGACACAGAGCACATTGACAGCATATCCAATTCATCGTGACCTATGAGACTACCTTAGTAAATCAAAAAGTGACAAAGGATATCCACAGCCTAAATACAACACCTATTACTGAGATGCATCTGCAACAGGGTTAGACCCAGGAGACTAGCAATACAGCAGTGCTCTCAAATCTGCCCAACTCTAGGTCAGAAATTTGGTAAAATTAGTCCCAAGTTATTTTCTGTGGCCTGTGATCTTTTTCGTCTGAGACCTGACTTCAGAAGATCGTGTCCTGACATATCTCAGGATTCCAGCTTCCTCCCGGGTCAAGATTTTGAGTCACAGAAGCTCCTGAACAAATAAGGACATAAGGTTTTCAGAAACACTTGCAGTTTGGACTCATTTTTTTCCACCCACTTTATTCTTCCTAATTTCCAGCCATTCATTAGCTGCTTACATATCTGCAAATGCCAAAGGGCGTTTCCAAAATAGTAACATCTAGATACTAAAGCTGTCTTATTTCAGTAGTAAAGCAAGCTTTTTTCCATGCTCTCATCACTTGCACACAAACAAGAATACCAAGATGCTCCTTGGACTTTGTTTCATTGTTCTTGTTGTAAAAATATCAAGTTTCTGGTCATTCACAAAGTGTTTATTCAATTGGAGAATGTTAGTATTTTTTTCCTCAATCTATTTCTCATAGAGCAAGTTTTTTGTCTAGGTTACATAGAAAACAGGAACATTGTTTGTCTGAATGGTATGAAGCTGTGTCAGGGGAAGGTCAGCTTGGACAGTAGGGAAAGGCTCTTTTCTGAGAGAGTGGTTGGTCACTGACACAGGTTTCTCAGGGAAGTGGTCACAGCAGCAATCCTGTCAGAGTTCAAGGAGCGTCTGGATGACAGTCATATAATTTAGTTTTAGGTGTCTTGCAAGGAGAGGAAGTTTGTTTCAATAATCCTTATGAGTCCCTTCCAACACCAGATTCTGATTCTATGATTCTGTGAATAGAAGTGCCCATCCTTCTCCTTTACCATTAGGACCCAGAGTTTTGAATTTAGGATAAGGATAATATCAATTATTGCTACTACAATACTTGAGACACTTGCAACATCTTAGGATTTTCCAAGGAAAACATCTTTCTTTTTAATGAAGTTGTTTGGAGACAACTGACCTCTCCCACCCAAGAAGTGGGTCCAAACACAAACTTAGGACACCAATGGAAAAATTCCATATGTGCTAAAGAACTAAAATCAAGAGATGTAGACCTTTGGAATTGCCTAATAAAGTTCTGGAAAGAAGAGTTTTCACTGCTGGCCTTTGTTTTAAAAGGGTCATCTTGAACTTTCTCTAAGAGTAATCTAGTTTTCTCTTAAAGGTTGGGGTACCAACTATCCCAGAGCAGCAGATTCTGTGCCATCTTTATGGGTAAAGGTGGCTCTATGGTTCTTTTTTCCAGGAGCAGTGCAAGGAAGTAGTGCATGTTCTTGATTTTTGAGAGAATTTACAAGGGAGAACAGGGACTACAAATTAATAACCTCTTTGGGCAGAACACTGAATACTTATATGATAGGCTTCCTGCACATAATCCAGCAATAAACCAGTAGTTATACAGTCATGTATTTTACACATGTGAATCATGTGAGCAGCATGGTTTGATTAATACTGTAGGATAACAATTTTAAATGGGAAAAAAAATCACATTTTTTGTTAGGCAATCCTGCTGGTCAAACATCCACTCTTGGAATGAGGCTAGTATGTTACTATCCATAGCTCCCATTAGCAGTCTGTTTCCTATTCATGCATACAACCAAGGAGTATTACATACTCGTACATAACAAACCCATTTTTTTCCTGTTATTGTAACTGCTACTGCAGTAGGATGCCCAAGGCATGGGAATCTGCACACTTCATCATTCAAAGACTACCTTTGCTCAATTTTTGTTTTCTTCAATCCCCCCTGCCTTTAAAAGCTAAGGATTATTTTAATGCCTTCCTTCCCACTGGTAGAGTAGAACATACAGTTTCCCCTGAGGCTGTGGTGCACAATATGCTGTGTATCTGTCTGCTGCAGTACTGAAGGGCTGGCACAGTCTGCTGCAGACCAAGGGGGTAATTTCTATGACATCCTCCTTCATGGTTGTCCACAAAGCAAAGGTCTTGAAGTTCTTAGAAAAGCTTCACTTTTATGTATCAGCATGAGGTTGTATGAGCATCAGTCTGCTCTATCTGCCAGTATTAAGTACAACAGTCTAACAGGCACATCATCAAGTTCAAAAATTATTGCAAACCACCACTTGTAATTTATGTTTTATCAACATAAAGCCTCTACTCATATTTAATGTAATTAATACTGTTCCCTGTTGTACTGCATTATATTTTACCAACAAACATACACATGGAAGTTTATCCAAGAAAATACATCTCCTGCATTGTGCCTGATGAAACCAACAGAAATTGCATTTCTTAGTATTTCACACCAGCATTTTCACTATCCTTTCTTATCCTTTTCTGCTTCAGTAGTGCCCCAAAGGAGGAAGAAAATTAAAAATGCAGAAAATTAATCTGTCCAGCAATATAGATATATATAGAGCCAATATAGTCTCAAAACCTATGTATCAAAAAGCTTAATTCTGTCCTGTACATATGAGGCCTGTAAGGTTTTACTCCCATTAATTCTTCTATAAAATCACAATTCTGGTATTTTGGTTGATGGACCAACAAATGCATAGACCAAGGGAAAGTTTCTTCTAAATTACTTAGCAAAAACAATAGCAAAGCTAAATTACATGTATCCATGTCAAAATATAACTTTCCTGTCATGCGTCAGTCTTTTCACTTTTTTTTACTGCTCATTTTTAAATATGCGGAAGAGAGCATAGAGAAAAATCTCACCTGGGAGAGTCTGGCAAACTAATTACAATTTTAGAAAAGACACCTGTAGTGAGTTGCATAATATCAGCTAAAATCTCCTATGGGTAACAAGAAAATCTATGTTGCAAGGCTGGGAGGGAGTGGCTGCTAAATCCATAGCTGCAATCTATTAATGCACACATACATATGCACTCACATTGACATAATACTCTTACATACACTATACACTGCATCTCTGCTTTGAATCTCAGTCAGAAATAATTACATATTTCTCTTAATGTCAGAATGAAAGAACTCCAGGCACAAAAAAATAGCTGTCATACAGCCATTTTGTGTGTTGAGCATACTGAATAAATGAGGCTGATGCTCTTTCTGCTGCTTTGGCTTTCTTTGCTCACTTTTCCTGCTCTCCAAGAGGACCTACTCACTCGGGCTCCACTGGGCAGGCTGCACACTGCAAGCAGTCTGGTACAGCCTCCTTTCCAAGAGCAGCCTCACACACCCTTAGCCAGGACAGCACACAGACTGGGATTCTGGACAGCATTTCAATGGAAGAACATGAAGATTCTTTAAACTACGATTTGAGAACGTCTCCCTTTTTCAGCAGTGTACCATAAGCTGAATACAAAATATGGTATATTTTAACAAGGACTATTATGTAAGAGACAGCCAGACATCTGAATGTCAAATTAAGTGTACATAAAATATAACAGGAAAATGCTTTCTCTACTGCTTTATTTTAATTTTATCATAAAAAAGGGTAGTTTTGAAATTGCTATTTTACCAGCCAACATTTTTCTTTGTTAGCTGGGGGGTTTTGGGATTTTTTTAATAGATATGCTTGTCTATAGCGTACAAGTACATATAGTAGGCATATACATTATTTGTAGCTATTACTACACAATGTATGTATAGCTGTGACTAGACAGTGTGTTCTTTGAACACTGGTTTCTCTTTATACATGTAAGCACAACAGCATAATCTGAATAACAGTAACTGAAACTTGCAGTGGAAATTAAATTTCATAAAACATTTAAAACCATAAGTGAACACAAATCTCAAAGGACTTTAAAAATTGAAATACCTTCTATCCTCTTTATGAGGCTTGTGTTGAGGAACAAATTAGAACAACTTTTGTTTACCACAGTTTTAAACAGTTTTATTCTAAGCAACCAAAAAAGAATAACATCAAGAAAAGCTTGGTTTAGCTCCTCAGGTGTGCAGACATATTCCAATTTCCTTTCCTCAATGATTTTTATGCAAATCAATGCTGCACAATCTCCTGACCTCTTTTACCATCATATTGGGACAATGACAGTAAAATAATTGGATTGGCATATTTGTAGGATATTTTATTTTATATTAAAAAGCTAGGACAGGACAATTGAAATTAAAATAATGTCACTTTCTGTTAATTCCAAGCTGATCAAGTACCAACATTTCATGCCAAACAGAGTAAAGCAAACAAAGTGATTTGGGCTGTTAGTCCATTTGTCCCCATGTGCATATACTTCACATCCCCCTCAGTTGTTAATTCCTAACAACCATGCTTTCATCCAGAACAAGGATAATGAGAAAAAACGAAGCAGTGTTCCTTGGGGAACTGTTACACTAGAAGTTACCTAAGGACTAAATCCCACTTGTGCCTCCTGCACGTGATAAAGATGAGCAAAGCATTCAATACTCCTGGCTGATTGAAAATCCAAATATGCAAACAGCATTATGGAATCCAGACAGACTATTCTGCTTCGCTGATGACAGATGCAGAAAAAAAAATCTGGTCTGATTAATCTTTTGACTTTGAACCAGCAGAGGAGTGGACACCTCTCTTTAAAGAGCAATGCAGAGCCCCAGCTGAAGAGCAGGTGCTGCACGGTATTTGCCTTTCCTGCAGAGGATGCTAGCTAGCAGGACCAAGCAGCTGACCATGAAAATTCTTGGCCCTAAGTGACCCAAGAACAGATTATAAATCCATCCCATAAAATATAGCAAAAGCCCCATTTGTTCTTCCACCCTTTCAATATGTGATGTTATACATTTGTGATTCTCTCATTTTATTGGACTCTTTAGAAAGCTGTTTATGATCACTTGCGGACAAAACAAAGGCTCATTGTAAATTCTCTTTTAAATAAGTTGGAAGGTCAATATGAAACAAAGGGCACCACTTTCACAACTGCTTACATGCAAACTATGCTTGTGTGTGTAATATTACAATGCATTTCAGCAACGGGATAGAGTCCTAGCTAATTACAAAGCTAACATATAATAGCATTACATTAGCAGCCCAAGAAATTCCTATTGAATTGCATACATCTGAAAATAGAAAGACATGGTTGTGCTGAAACTTAATTATCTTGGCAAAAACTGTGAGGGCTTGATTCTCAGAAGACATAAACACAAAGCTCTGCTTTACACTCCCAAGGACCTAATTCTTTGTTTATTCAGACAACCTCCATCAGATAAAACTTAGCATTTGGATTGACTGATTTGCCTTCTTATTTATAGTATCTACAGCTAAGTAACACAATTACTGTGTGGTTTGTGAGCAAGGGAAAGAATACTTATGACGTACAAAGACAAGGCTTGAAAGAGACAATCGGTGTGCTCTGCCAGATTAAAAAAGTTAATGCTGTTGCATTCCACCCTAGGCAGAGAAGACAAGCCTTTTCCAAGGACAGGTCTGACTGAAATGCTTTTTTATGGGTTCAAAGTAAAACATTATGGTAAAAAAATGCATACAGCTTTGTTTGTTTCTTCAGTCATCGTTAGCAATAGACATAAGGGTATTCTGGTTTCAAGCCCATATGGAAAGACCATCAACACTTTCTGCTTCTGGGTCCTTTGCCAAAATACCATATCCCACATGCCTTTTACCTTAAAACATAAAAGAAAAGGTGTTGTTCTGGTCAAATAAAGGAATAATTTTTACTAGCATACGTCTAATGTTAAAGCTGCCTAAATCCTGCCAAAGACATTACAACACCATCTGCAAAACAGATTTTCATTAAATTGATCAGTTTAAAGTTAAGCAGCTAGGCAGATGATGCTTTTGAGCTAACCTTTAACCTTTAACCTTCTTAAACTGAAATCAGGTCACTCCTTTTGGGTGATATCTTTGCTGCTTGAGAACACATGAGGTAAAGAGATATACCAAAACTTAAAAATCATAGCACAAACAGTGTTGTGGATCAATATTTTGTCAATAAAAGGAAGACCAAGGTAGCTCTCGTGCAGTCTGCTAACTGCTGCCTCTCTCTTTCCCTGAGCTTCTAAATAGTTGCATACACAATGTAAACTGCAGTACATGCACAGTTTAAAAGCAATTATTATTGAAAGTATTATCAGCAAATCAAATAATATTTTTAATCAACTGGCTTCAAATATTAATTTGTGATTAGAAATTGATCATGTCATTCAGTTACTTGATTAAGTAAATTTTACTTTCAGACATTCCAGTTAACTTTAAAAAAAGGCTGTCTTGTACTTATTTATTTATTAATAAAAGTATTTGGAAACTATTTTATGAGCACAGGACATGATATATGCAGTTCCCTGAAAGCTATTTGAATAAGTTACAAAATGGCTGCCTTAAGAGCAGTTCCAGCTATATGTATTTTACATCCACAGAGACAGGTTACCGTCCTGCCTCAGCTTCCCAAATCTGCAGAAGCTGAATGATTCCTCCTGCAGAATGGAAATGCACTCTGTTGCTATAGAAGCTTTCTCTGTTTACTTGTGGAGTCACTGAATGCTTCTTGATGGATGCTGCCAAGAACTTGCAACTCTTCTGTGGTTTAATTTGCTAATATCAAGCTCCACAATTCCAAAAGTAAGTCTTTGGGAAATTCATTTAGGCCAAGCTGAGTTCATTTAGGGTAAAGCTGTCTTTGTTCTGGTTCTTAGCAGCCACATTACCAACACCATTTGAATACTGCACTTCTGTAAGGAACAACCAGGCCATTTCTTCTTTAAATAACTTAGAAAACAGCTAAAGGTTCCACTTTGCCACATTTAGACTCTAACTCTAAAAGTGACATTTCCGTACTGCCTAAAATTATACAGCTTCAGAAGAGAAGCTCTGATGTTCATGGCTGCTTTAAAAGCTACAGTTATGAAAAGACATCCTTTTATTCCATCAATAGTTAAGCACAGGGAGAAAAACCAAGCTGTTACGGCAACATTTATAAGAAGAAAATTCACAAAACAGTAACATTTAAACAAATATAAATGACTGAAGAAAAACTTTGAGGTGCTTGACAAAGCAAAGGAACAAAGCCACAGATTCTTCTGTGCTTTCAGATGGTTTTAGCATTAAACTTTTTATTGCCAAACCATATTCACAGCACCTTAATTTTAAAAAAGAAGAGCTGCTTGAATATAAACACAATTCATGAATATTCGATATTGCTCCCAAGGCATATATCTATTATTCATACAAATTAATGTTCTTTTTTTCCTTAGGTGCTCTAAAAGTTTATCTGATGTATCAAGAGAAAAAAAGTTTACAACTCTCTTGGTGTCAACAGCTTCACCAAGACCTGACAAAACTATCAAGTCTGCTAGCAAATAACTTAGCATATTTTCAAAACTGCATTTATTTACATCTTGAGGCCTGAATGTACACTTACAATTAAGAGCAGCATTTTCTGGGTGATATGCAGAGGCATTACATTCTATTATAGAACACACACATCTAGAACATCTTGGTCATTTGGGACACATTGTAGCACCTCATGCCAACCCAAAATCTTAAAAAAAACCCACTAATACTCCAACTGATATTTTCGATGTGGTTTTGCTCTGCTTCAAATTAACCTTAAAATGAAATTATATGAAAATAGTGTATGCGTGTGTATATGCTATCTGCTTTCTGAGAGTCATTAAACCTAGTGGGGTTCAAATTTCCAAGATTCTCTAAGTTGTGAGGGACAGAAACTTTTTAAAAATCTGAGCCACTCACTAGCAATTCTAGGGACAAGTCCTATAAAAATACATGCTTTAGGAGAGTTGGAACCCTATGGCTATCAGCCAGACACTTTCAATTGTCCTACTTAGGCCATGAAGCCTGGAGGGTATCTGCCTAGAGGGAGTTTATGGATTCCATTTCCACTGGGATGTCCTTAACTGATTCAACGACTGAGCTCCAAAGGCCAGTGATGGTCCCTTGCTGTGTATGATAGCTGCTACAAAGATGCTACTGAGCTGCTCCATCTAACAAACCAGGATCTGGCAAAGAAGCAGATCCAGCAACAGGACATTTTCAGTGAAGAGGGCCAAAAGCTAATACTCTCTCCCATAGCATCCCACATCAAATATTTTGTAGGACAGGCTGGAAACCCAAACATATTTGATGAAGGTTTCTCTAGGGATCAGGTTGAGTGAGTGAAGAGAAAGTACTGTTTTGAGTAGATAGTTTGAGTACCTTGTGACTATAGTTTGTCTGTTTGGGTTTTTTTTAAATAAGCAGCTGGCATCTTGTTTTCAACAATTTCAATTGAAATGTCATTCAGAAGCTTTGGCAGTAAAGCCATCTGAGAAAAGCCTTCTGCCTTGCCTTCTCCTACTCCATCATTACTGTCTGTGGCATAGTTTGCAGTAGCTTTTCTTTGAATGGTGACATTATAGAACAAATAATTGAAATAATGCAGGTTAACACTCCAAAAAAACAGATGGGGACCAAAAATGTGGTTGTTTTGTTTTGAGGTTTTTTGGGGTTTTTTTACAAACCCTGACTTAGAGTGTGGCTGCATAATGTAAATGGAGGAATCAAGGAATGGCTTCGTGGATGACAGGGAGCAGGAACCTCCAAAGGGAGTTTTGCTGCAGAGGCAGGCTATGCCACTAGACTCTCAGCTCTTTTCGTACTTTTCGTAACAGGATTTTGGACCTTAAAAAAAACAGCAAAAAATAACACTCTAGAATGAAGGACAAATGCAATTTAAATAAAATATATTCAATTAGCAGAGCAGCCAGCACTGTGGGACAGTATAATAGATCAAAACTTGTGTTACTACCATTTTTGCTCACAGCAGATGCTCCAAGGTTACAACTACCAGGTAAAATGAGAATCTATGTTACTGCCTGTGCAGCATGTATTAGCTCAGACCAACCATTTGAACATGGCGGAACACCAGAAAAATGTTATTTTTTCCTTAAACTAGAGGTCTGCTGAGACTTTTCCACATTTGTTCTGTATGTACAGATCTTCAACATGATTAGAAAACCAGCATAGTTGCTGTAATCAGCAGATGACTCCTGATAGTTTAGTTATCACAGATTTCTAGTATAAATCAATAGATAACACTTGCAAAATGGATTTTCTAATCATATTTAGAGCTTGTTACAGTGACTAATGGTTCACAATATTTCCTGAATTTTTATATCCCCTGGACAAAAGAAGTTTTTAATAAGTTACAAAGTTATTCATCTTGGAAATGAATGTGTTATATTTGTACATGAACCAAGACAATCAAGCCAATCCAGTAAACACACTGCAGAAAATAAGTTACCCCATAATTAGGGTTTGGAAAAAGTCATGACAAGTTGTGTAAAAAATGGTATTCATCACTCCCACATATTCATTATATCCACATAGTTTTTTCCAGTAAAGATAAAAATATAGTTGCCATTCTACTAACATATTTATCTACACCACACCCTTTCATGTTTGTGAAAAATCATTACTGGTTTGGAAAAGAAGGGCAGACAAAAGGATGACAGTGCTTACTTTTGAATATCCTTTGTAAAAATATGGCATATTGAAGGTGCTTACTGAAAATACCAATGTAAAATAGCTTGGCTGTGATACATTATGGCTGCAAACAGATACATATGCCAGAAAGTGACCTCTTTTCCCTATGCACAGTATGGGAAAAACATCATTTTCCATAATACCTGTCAAGCTTTTGATCAAAATGTAATGGACAAAGTCTGAAAAGGTTATGAGAGATATAAAACACCAATTATTATGAGAGAACTTTTTTTAAAAAATGACTTACGGACCCTGTGTTTGCAGGAAGTGCCTCCTAAATGACCCCCAGGCAACTCAACAGGACTCATCTGTAGCACTCCTCCCTGACTAACCTGCAGTTTTTGTTTGACTATATGCATGTTCAATAAACACTTACTCCACTAATTCATCAAAGTCCTGACTGACGAGCCCTGAACGGGTTAATTCCCCAGCCTACTTGGTGCTGGCTGGAGCTGCTGTCACAGACTTACCTTGTAGAGTTTCAGGGCTGCCTCGTGCCTGTGATTGGTAGTATGTAAGCGCAATTTATCCACGCTGTTGGTGTAATAGTCACAGGCGTTACATTTCAGGTGAACCGGGTTGCCAATGGCAATACACTTCAGCCTCCACTCATTAGTTTTGCCGCCTTCCTTAATGTGAGCCACCAGTTGATATTTCTGCATATGTTTGTCAGTCTTGCAGTGGAGCTGGAAGTTCGCT
>NW_027269262.1:65305000-65307500 GCF_023055355.1 Agelaius tricolor | reverse complement strand
ATTGGTTAAAAGTCTGCTTTCCTTCATTTTTTTCCTGAGCCTGCCAGGCTCCAACCACTGTAATAGTAGCCTGATTACAGCCTAAGCTACCCCGAGTCCTTGCAGATCTCTCCGTTTGCAGAATGATGGCACTGTACACAACAGCTGAGTACTCTGAAACTTTAGTGGTTTTTTTCAGCCTATGATATAGACTCTGCCTTGCTTTTATGCAGGAGGTAAGCAATCTTCATTCCAGTCATAAGCCAGCATGATAGATTTCATTAATTTTAGACGAAAGCAGTAACTAATTTATCAGATGAGTTTTCAATTAAGTAAAAAAGTTTGATTAGATCCTGAAAACTATTGTTTTAGATATCTGAAGCATTAATATTTTCTACATCTTCTCATTTACAAGAAAAGGAAATCCAATTCAAAAATTTTGCATAGCTGGACAATATAAGTTTATATAAATAATAGACAGGTGCCATATCCCTGCATAAAATCACTCAGTGTGATTTTGGGATTAAAAAAAAAAATCCTTCCCTAGGAAGGCTTCAGTGAAGGTCACTGAGATATTAAGTATGAAGGATAGCTGCTTAATTTTTTTTAAGTGTAATCAAGTCTAATCTTGTCAGCTACATCAGAGAGAGGAAGTGATCAGTTTAAGATACATCAGAAGATTTGCATAGAATGAAAATGAATCAAAATTAGTTTTGGTATCTGAGATGGCTAAAATGACAGCCTAATTGCTCCTGAATCAAACGTCACAAAGCTTGGTGTGTAATTTTAATCACTGATGAGAACCACGTTAAGTTTGCTCATGGCACACATGCAATTTAAAAACCTTTAGAAATAATCTGATCACAATGAGCATGGAAACTTAATAATTCTCTAATTAGTCCAGAGACAAGCATGTTTACCTTCCCACTTGGCAAATCTGCACAAACAGTGTATGCATCCTGAAGAAAGCCTGCACATCTAACGCATTCTCCTCCGAGGGCCTTATCTACAGATAAAAAGTTGCACAAGGAGAGTTGCACCAGAAAGCAACTCCCAGCCCCTTCCATCTGTAGAGGACTGGTATAAATGTCTTCATACCAGTCAACTCTTCATTCTCAACTCTGACACAAAAGGATAAACAAGGCTAGTACAAAGTATTTTTACATGTATGCACTCAGCAACTGCACTTGTGAGGCTCTTTCAGTCACGTGTAAACACACATGCAAGCAAGAAGACACACACACACACACACACAGCTGGCACACATCATGTGTACAAGAAGTCTTTTGGGCCATTGCACAGAAAAAGTGGCAGCAGTACTTCTGTTTTGTTTCCCAGAAATGATACAGGGATGCATGGGCTGTAACTCTGCCCTACCCAGTACCATGAAAGGATCAGTCAGGGTGAAACCTCTTTTAGTGGGTAAAACTAACTGATAAAAAGGAGTTAATACAGCAAATGGAACCAAATGCAACTCCCTGAAAGTATTCTAGCTGTATCTGAAGCTTTCCATTTAACCTTTTCTGCTTGAAACAGGCTTTACCCACACTACAGTGTATTATGGTATCCCACAGCATCACAATGTCCAGTTCACACACACAGAAACAGTTGCCAGTTACAGTCCTGGGCATGCACACTACATTGGGGCCAGATGGCATTTATGAGCAGTAAGTAATTTTAGTCCCATACAAAATGGGTTCTACAGCAAAGCATCTCACCCTTCCCCTTCTTCCCACAGCCCTGTGCTGAACAGTCGTGCTGCTGCAATTTTCTCTTAAAAGATTTAGCAGAAGTAAACTATATTTTTAAACCTTCCACCACATAGTCAGAGTGAAAAACAAAACCAGCACAGTAACAAGTGTCATAACATCTTTCCTGTTACTTAATCAACATTTTTAAATAAGCTGCACATTTATAGTTGTCTCCTTATATAACTTCAGTATTAATCAGTACTAAACAATGACATCAGCCCTCTGATCACAATTGTATAAACAAGAGTATATTTCATTCCAATTAAAACAAATACTAAATCTTTGAACTGACGAGCAGCACAGAGAGAAACCAGAATGTATATTTCCATACTTGAGCTGTTTACAGTCTTTGTGGCCATGTTTGCTATCAGATAAGGTAGATGAAATCATTATACCTTGATGAGGAATTAAAAATTACTGGCATAACTTACTGATTGTACATAACATATGATGGAAGATGCATCCATTAGAGGCTACATCATCTTCAGTATTGAAAAATAAAAACAAAAAAATGTCCTCCCCGGGGACCTTCTGCATGAGTTATAACAAAGTTTCACAAAGTCATAGATAAAAAAAATTACAAGGACTGCCTCAGAACAAGCATTTTTCCACAAAGTCTCTACAACAGATTTCAATCCTCTTTACAAAAGAAATCACAATGAAAACCATACAGTATATTAAAAAAAAAAAGCAAAATGGATATATATTAAGCACGTATCTGTATAGCCTTAAGACATCAAAAAAAAAAAATCAAATCTCTGCCAGTGCTA